>NC_079438.1:30626999-30926999 GCF_903798145.1 Danio aesculapii | reverse complement strand
ATTCTGTCATTATATTTACTGTCATCATGGCAAAGATAAAATAAATCAGTCATTAGAAATGAGTTATTAAAAATATTATGTTTAGAAATGTGTTGAAAAAAATCTTCTCTCCGTTAAACAGAAATTGGGAAAAAAACGGGGGCTATATATATATATAAACAGGGGATATATATATATATATATATGTAAAGAGAGAGAGAGGGGAATATTTTGCACAGTGTAGAGTAATGCCCTTTTTAAGTTAATCTTGATTCACACACACAAATATATTTGTACAGGTATATTTAGGGTTATAAGGACTTTTCCATAGAGCGAATGATTCTTAAATTATACAAACAGTAATTGAAAAAAGTGATTGAAAAAAGAAAAAATGGTAAGAGTTCTGTAAGTCTCAGGACTGGTTTCTAGAGCAAACAAGCTTGAAGGAAGATCATAGTTTTTGATCTGTCATTTATTAATCAAAAATACAAGAAAAAAAGAACATGTCGGAGTACAAATAAAAACAGCAATGGACATGGTTCATGTAGAACAATATACCATGGATGAAATGAGGGTATAAACAACTAGAGATGAGATGAGAACTAACAAATAAATAAACAAACACACAACCTCAAAAAACAGAGGGTTTAAATATTTACAACATAACAGATAAGTTCACCAGGCCAGTGTTGCCAACTTGGGGACTTTGTCACTATATTTAGTGACTTTCTGATCTCTTTATGACTTTATTTTAAATAGAGTCCAGCAACAATCTAGCAACTTTTAAGCCTAGGTCCCGTTGGTGTGAAGTATTGCTTTCCCAGTGCAATCACATTTCTGCATGTGTCTGCTCTGCCTCGTGTACATCGTCTTATTATCTTTTTGTAGAAGCCTGTGTCCATTTTCCGGTCAAATAAAACAACTTGCTGGTTAAGTAAAAGTAACTTTAGGTCAGAATTTGCTAGGGGTCTGAATAATTTCAGACTTGACTGTATTACAATAACAGAGCTAGCCTTTGAAATGGAGATTTTCAGGACCAGACTCGAAACCAAGGGGTATGAAATTTCATTCATACTACAAACAGCAGCATGGCTGCACACGGAAGTCAGGAGATGCACAAATTAGTATTTTTGTCATTATTAAATTTTTTACAACAATAAGCATACAGTATGTATTAATACATTCATGAAACGTTTATATGCGTTTCATATCGTAAAAAAAACGATACATTTTACTGTCTATAATCCATTATAATAACTCTTGTATAGTAGTCCCACAACATACTTTCACATCTGTCACTCGATGACACCCTGTCAGAAAAGTCTAGTAGCTGGGAATGACCTTTTTATAGTGTCTGGTATAATGTTAATGTTGTTTTTTGAGTGTTTACATAAATGAATATGGCCACTGTGTAAATGCACAGTATAGTTACGATCTAATTTCTACAGTATATCATTATTATAACATAATGTTGCCTTCTGTGATTTCCTGAGAATAAATACCAAAAAATAATGCAATTGGTCTTAAAATGAAATATGAACTCGCAATTACTTTACATTTGCAGGTGTTGTAGTGGTATCCAATTTCATGGGGGTAAAGCCTTCCTCCTCACACTCTGTTTCGAGGGCCAAGGGGAAGGGGTAAGGGTAAAAAAAAGTTGAGAGTTGAGATTGAGCCTTAATTAAACTTACATACATATTTAAAGTATATACATGTAGTGCAAAAACCAAAACGTAAAACACTTTATTAAACGCATAATATAGTCAGATGCAAATAGGATATAATGGCATCAATATATCAAATTTACACAAGACATCTTCTCTAAAATCACAACAAAACCAAATCCAAAATCATGATAAAAAAACAAGGGAACACATATATGAAGCAGCGTGTTAAGTCTGTTTCACACTACGTAGAGCATATCTTTCCTTCATGTTAGTAGATTAGATGCTTCACACTGCATGCTGAAATAACATTGCAGAACATAGCAAAGCAGAGCAGAAATTGTAATACTGCAATCGTTTGGACACTAAGAATATTTTTGCTATGCTGTTCATGCTGAATTAAATCTTGAGCGGTTTGTAGGAGTCATGTTGGTGTTTCATCCTAACCTTGATAATTTTATTTGTACAGTTACAAGACAAAATTATTCAGCGTTCCAACCTTGCTTAAAACTCAGCACCTTTGTAGAACATGAAGGAAACCGCAAATAACCTTGGTAAACAGGCATCACCTGTCTATTTTGGTTCCAACTGGGGACTATAGTGAAGAAAGTCACAGTGATGCCCCTGAAGACAACATCATGATATCGTTAACTAGGAATCCATCTTAATTAGAGTTTTCTTTTACCACAAACAAACAGCAGCCATTGTAAATAAAGTTCAGGCTGAGCTGATTGCGACCTAAACTCAGGGTTCCTGTGGGCTGAATTTGGGCTCTCAGTGGCTCTAAGGGAATGAGAACTGACTGGGGCCCAATTGTGATTTATGTCAGCCAGAGTTTGTGGAGCAGCGGGTTGCCAAGAGAAGATGAATACGAGACCCAACTGCAGGAGACAATCTGATTACACAACACGGTGGCCTTTCATCTTCATTTCACCGCACCAAGACCCAGTGCCACAGCGATGAGGGGAAGCCCCTGCAAGTTGCAACCCTCCCCCCATCAGCCCAAATAAAAAAAGCAAACAAACAGAAGCAAAACAACAAGGTTGAGGTTATGACGATAGCTCAAGAGAAGGGGCGGAAAATGTTCTACTAAGTCGTGGTTCTGACATCCCAGAAATTATTTCAGACATTCTTTTGTGGAATCCCAGTCCCTGGGGGAATCTTGCTGAAAATAAAAAAGATGGTTTGCTGATAACAATATAGCAAAGACAGTGTTCAGTTTGTGCAGATGGAGTCTCTGAGCCTGTAAAAGGCATCAGAATACACTATGCATTTTTAGAATTGCCTTGACAGATGTAGAAAAGGCAAGTCAACATGGATCTGACAGCTTAGTGCCATTTAGTGTATTCCCCGCAAATATGTGATACATATTGAAATTTTAATGTGGCACGGTGGCTCAGGGCAAGAAAGCAGCTGGTTCGAGTCCTGGCTGGGCCAGTTGGCATTTCTGTGTGGATCTTGCATATTCTCCTTGTGTTCACGTGGGTTTCCTCCAGGTGAATTGGATGAACTAAATTGACCGTAGTGTATGAAGTTTGCATGTAAATGAGAGTGTGTGGATATTCTGTTGTGGCTGGAAGGGCATCCGCTGCGTAAAACATATGCTGGAATAGGTGGTGGTTCATTCCGCTATCTATCTATCTGATGATCTACTTATTTCCCTCATTTAAAAGTGACATGTAATTGATATCTTCAACCATCCAAGTGCTCACACTCAGTAGTAAACACAAACACACATACACACACGCATGTGAACATACACCCAGATCAGTGGTACCCAGGGAGCGGTTAGGGGTTCATTGCATTGCTCAAGAGTCTCGCCTCAGTCACAGTATTGAGGGTGAGAGTGCTGGAAATTCATTCCCACATACAGTCCCTGTGACTGATCTCTTGAGACTTGAACCTACAAGGTTTGAGTCACAAGCTGAACTTTTAAAGCAATAGGTCATGACTGCTTAACGAAACAACCCAAGTTAGATGTACTGACTAGGAAATAGTCAGTTAAATGAGTTATTTCACTATTGTACCAGCATTTTGTCCCAGTCTTCTACGTTGCCTTAGTTACTGATTGCTTAAAATCTGCTTCAAATAAAAATGCGCACTATTTACTTTACTAGCTTACATTGTTATACTTTGGGTGAATAATTAATTTGTGCAAGTTAATCCACTAAAAAAAATTGTGTTTGTTGTGGTAATCATCAGTGAAAATCTGCTCATTTGCAATCATGTTTTAAGTGGCAGTCCTTCTGTTGACATCAGCCTGAGAACTTCCATAGCAACTGCATATTAATAGCCTCTCTTACCTTTAAGTTATTTTCTATGATGGAATGACACGTAAAAGAAATCCTCACACATACATCGACTTTCAGTTCACGCAGACTTTAAATAAGCAAACAAGCAAACATACACCCTGTTTGGATTTAGTTGTTTGTCTATTGCCATTGTTATTAGTAAAGACTAGAGAAACTTCAACCTTCTCTGGCTGGAATATGCCTAGCAGAAGCCCATCACAACGCCTCATCCAGATGCCCAGCTCATCCTAGAAACCAATTAACCTGAATTCCTGTATGAAATCCCTACCTTTCATTACGAAATCTCCAAAGCCCTTCCTTCTTTGTTAGTCCCGCCCGGCTTGTTAGACAGCCCAATTTCATCCAGGGCACTAGATCTTCCTCCTTCTATGGTGACATTCAGCTCCACGACTCCATCATTAGTGATAATCCCATCGCTACTCTCACTCCATGCCAAACAGCCTGACTCAACTGGTTGGTACTGGCAGCTACACTTTTCACTCAGTAGCATCACTTAGTTCTGTGGATCTGCCTCTGGTCTCCTAGCTCTGCCTTGGTGTACAGATCCCCGAGATACACCTCAGGCTTCCAAGCCCTGTACCCCAATTCTGTCTCTGACCCTTCTACTCATCTTTGTCTCCATATGGTTCCATCAGACTTCTTGGACGGCTCCCCTGTTAATCAATCTCTACCTTTGTCAGTTGTCAATGTGCCTCAATCACTGTCTTAGGGCCAGGACACACTAAGTTGAAGGTCAGCCATTTGGCACCTTCAAGCCGTTGGTCAGTGTTGGTCCAGCAAGTTGGATAAGTGCAGGGGTTCTCAACCCTGTTCCTGCAGATCTACCTTCCTGCACATTTCAGTTGCAACCCACATCAAACACACCTGCCTGTAATTATCAAGTGCTGTTCAGGTCCTAATTAATTGGTTCAGGTGTGTTTGATCAGGGTTGGAGCAGAAGTTTGCAGAAAGGTAGATCTCTAGGAACAGGGTTAAACAGCCCTGCTTACTGTGTTCCACACATCGCCTCTCATCAGCGTAACATCGGATCAAGTTGGCACGATTCAGCATGGAGAATAGGTCACCTTCATTGGCTGAAGAGTGCGATAGGATTGGTTATTCAGCAAAGAATCAGAGCAGAAAAAAACCGAAGCGACATAACCAAGTAAACAATAAAGAAGCTACGTAAATGGTAAAGAATATACACACAAACCGACTGTAATTTTGTAATTGTCAAATTAATTTTCGTCTCCGGTAGTTGTTTGGCTTTAGCTTAGTGTTTTCCAGCCCTTATACTGCTCTGGTTGGTCCTCAATCAGGCTTGTCCTTCCCCTAGTTCGTCAGTCACATTGTCTCTACATCAGTCCTGCAAAGGCTTGCCATTCAGGAGGACCTTAATGTTACATGTTATTTGTTTAGTTTTTTCTTCTTCTTACAAGTTGGTAACATTAGTGCTTTTCTACTAAAACAGGTTTAGTTGTAACAGGGTGTTACAATTAAGCCACACACTGTTGGACATCAATTAAACCAACTAAATAAGTTTAGAATTTTGAGTGTAATGTTGAGAACTTTTTATATAAAAAGTTATTTAATGGAAAATATTTTTTAAAAGAAAAATTTATTTTTCTAAAAATGCAAATAAATGCATTGTATAATAATGGATAGTAATGCAAATAAATCCAAATGTGTTTATCCAATAGACAAATAAATAAATAAACATTCTGTGCTATGTAGTATAAAAAATAAATTGAGCTGAGAACTGAGGAAATATAGCTATGATTTAAAGTAAACAGAAATTAAATTATATTGATTGTGTGAAATCTGCCTTTTTAAGCATGTGTTACAACTTACCCTCTGTCTGTTACAACTTGCCACACTGGTGTGGTAAATAGTAACATTTTTACTCCTAGCAATACTGCAACCATCAACAACCAGTGTTTATTTGTAGGAGAGGCTTGTGTGTTGTCGGTAAAAAACAAATGCTTTGTCTAACCCTATTACTTTGTTCACTGTTTGGCCAAAACCAAAAAGTGTTACTTTGTGCCCCGCTCTCCCCTACTTTATCCATACAGTATAACTAATATACTGTAATGTCTTGCAGGACCACAGTGCTACTTTCTAGATAAATATAAGCAAACAAAAAGTAAAATTCTAACCTATACTGTGCAAATCTGACTGTACAGATATTGTGAGAAAATGATAATGCATGAGATTTACATAAACACGATACAAAAGATTGCCCAAAATAGATATTTCAGAACAACCGGTACAAAGCGCAAGATGACTTGTAAGTGCCTTTGTAGCAGAAAGTGTTTGTACAGGTGTCTGGCACATATATTCCAATCATATCTATGATATACAAGTATATGCACACTGTAAAACCCCCAAAACTAAGGTTACTCAAACCGTTTGAGGAAAGCGATTGCCACAAGCCATTTAAGTTCAAAAACTAATGCCAATGAGTACTTTGAAGTTAATCTATTTAATTCGAAGCAATGAGGTATTTCATTAACTCATTACCTTTAACACTAAGTTCAAAACTCTTTTCATATGAGTAGAATTAACTTTCACAAAATTTTAAGTTAACTACACTCATTTCATTTGATAAAGTTGACTGTTGGGTTTTACAGTGTATGTATTTCACAAATGTATAAATACATGTCATACATGCACATATGTGCAAATATACAACATATTGCAAAACTGTATTTTTCAAAATTATGATAAAAAATTTAAATGTATATTCAGGTATATTAAGTATAAGTTTATATATACGTTCCTATATGGCCAGAATTAGACATAATTCAGGTTAGTGAACATACTGTATACCTCTTAAGATGAATTTCTGTCTTTCTGGTTGTAGGACTGCTACCTATCACCACCTTCTGCCATTTATACCAATGACAGAACTAAGTTAAAGGGCACCTATGATGAAAATCATCTTCTTTAAGCTGTTTGGACAGAACTGTGTGTAGGTATACTGTATCACAGTCATATTGGGGTGATATAAAGACAATAAGTCTCTTTTTTTTATTTCCGGATGTTAAAATAGCATCCAAATCCCTCCCATTTTGAGGCCGACCACAACTTGATGTAGGAGTGCGTTTTCCCCACCCACCGAATTGATTGACAGCTGCGTATTAACATGTCTCCATAGTAACGCGTATAATTATATCAACAAGACAAGACTTGCGCAAAGCAACCAGGAATAAAAGGTCTGTTCAGTTCGCTAGGATCATCAATCGTCATCAAATGTGATCAAGAGTGAGTTTTACAAGTTTAACACATTTTAAAACAGTGCGTGTGAACTTTGTAACGACATTGTGTGTGTCTCATCGTTACAACAAACACATCAAATAATAATTGGGATAATAATCAGTAAAAGTTTTTACTGCAGTATTTCTCACAAACGTTACGCGAGATCTGCTTCTTTCATGTCTGTCTGTTGTATGATGCACATATGCCCATGCAGCCGGGGAGGAGATTGAGGCACACTGACAGGCACGTGCCAATGGTGAGCGGGGAGGACTATCATTAAAGGTCATTAAAAAACCCGCAGGGTCTAATGTGGGGGATAGAGGACTATCATTAAAAACCCGCAACCTGATGCTTAGAGCTATAAAATACAAACTTCCGAAAGGTATAATAAATAATCTGATGCATGTTTTGAGCTGAAACTTTACAGGCACATTCTTAAGACACAAAAGACTTATTTTAAATCTGGAAAAAAGGGGTAAACTAGGTGCTCTTTAAGTTAGAATAGCAAAATTAGTGCTCACATTGCTATGTGTGACTATAGAATTGCAATATGTAGCAGTTTAAAGTTAATGGTAAGTCAAAAGTAGATAATTCATAATTGAAATGTTTTAATGACTGGATTTGTATTATGCGTACACTTGAATTGGGCACAAAATAGATGTACGAAACAATAAAACATAATTGTACCCAGCTTGAATGTATAAAGCTACCTGAGAGGGAGGGGAAAAGAGAGACAGTCAGAGAAAGCATGAAAAGAGCAGGGTCTCCAGAATGAGCTAGAGCAAGAGCCATAAAAAGAGACAGAGAAAGAAGACTGAGCAGCAACAGTTATAGTCTTCTTTATCTTCCTTGTCTGTATAATTAAAAGTCGAATCTGACCAATCAGCAGGTTAGAGCTTCCTCAAAGCATGACACGTGCAGTTCCACATAGTACCAAAAGGATCTGGCTGCATATTTGCACATGCAAGCTGAGACATGTATTCTCTGACATATGTACTCAATAGAGCTATTGACGTCACTATTGGGTATGGTTAGGGGTGGGGTAAGGTGTATGCATTAATAAGCATGCAAGTAATCTTAGCTTACATGTGCACCTATAGGCTGCAGCCTTCTTCAATGTACATACATCTCAGCCTACAAACCCGATCTTTATCACCATTTTTGGCAAGATGAGTGCATACCTTTAAAATCCAAATCCTCCAAAGGATTGCTGACATAATCAGGGCAACCTGGAGCACCCCCAGTAAAAAAACAGTAAAATTTCAATGGCATCTACACTCATGTCAGACTGTTTGTTTTTCCTTATCTGAGGGTTCATCTTGTATCCGGCCCATATCCAGAGCAGATGGGTGTGATGGTCATTGATGAGTCATGAGTACCAGACTGATTCCTGCAAAGACCCCAGTGTCTGTATCTCCTCATCCTGAGGTTCACATAATCTTGGATCCGGCCCGTAACCAGAGCAGAAAGTTGTCGTGGTCATTGATGTGTCCAGAGCACTAGTCTGATTCCTGTAAAGACTCCAGTAACAGATGAGTCTCTGCCCTAATCACATCAACTAGTCTGAACACATAGCCCGGTAACCGGCTTGGACCTGCACTATATACACATCGGATTCTCAATGTTCTCAAGCTCTCCAATGTCTTAAGGCTCATTCACACCAAACATGTCTTTGCTTCTAAAAATGCTTTGGGCTGGTTTGAAAAATAGCATGTCTGTAAACAGAGACTTCACCTCAGAGTTCTTATTCTTTTTTCTGAATATTTTTCACCTTTATTGATCGAACAGTGGAGAGGGAGACTGGAATGAACTGGGAGCATAGAGAGAGGGGAAGGATCAGAAAAGGACCTCAAACCAGGAATTGAACTCAGGTCACTGTGAGCACTACAGTGCTATATGTCAGCACACTTAACCACTAGGCTATTGCCGCTAACTGCCTTTTCTGATTGGTTCACTGTTTTAAACTGACAGTGATGGGCTGCGCTGTGTGTGAAAGTTGAAAATCTTTTAAATTGACAAGTGGAAGATGCTTCAAAACAAGCAAGCGTAAGAGACACACACATCCATCAAGCACTTGTTTTTATTGAAAAACAATCGAAAAGTAGTGCAATAGAGAGGAAAAATGCTGTTCTGTATAAACAGTCTAGCTCTGCCTCACTGGTCACCCTGACTAATGCCGCGGTCACACTAGACCTTGAGCATGCAAAATTCTGTCATACGGCACTGCAAAAAGGGGCAGGATTAAACAAGGTGATTAGACATGTAAAAAAAAGTGAGCAATTGGTTCATATTTTACATTTCTGTCCAGAGAGGTCATGTTTTGATCTTTGATTGTCTCATGAGGTCATGAGATGCGATTTCGCAGGTCAGAGTATATCAAGCTTGAACTCTGCAATGCAGCAACTTGTCGCACGAGCTTGCGTTTCCGGTCTGTCGCATTCATGTGCGTATGAATGGAAGTCTATGGGGTGAAAAGTGCAGTGTCATTTGTAGTAAACTGAACTGAATAATTTTTAATTTAACTAGAATCACACCAGCATTCGATCACCACTCTCCTGCCTGTCCAAATGCCTACAATGTTCCACAATCTTAAATATTCTAATGGTGTTTTATACTTTTTTCCATGAGTTAAGCTGCTTTGACACAATCTATATTGTAAAAGTTCTATAGAAATAAAAATCACTTGAACTTTTTTTGTTACAGAAATGAAAAGGGCTGAATGGAGCATACACTCACTTATGTATTATTTGGTCACATGATGGCAACAGTCAAAAACAGCAGCGTGACAGACAAGGATATTAATATGATTGTGAACATAGTCACTTATGGTCAAGATGATTCGAAGTACCTGGATGTCCCTGTGTTATATTTTCAGCACTTGTCCTCTGGAAATCACAATCCTTGTAATGTTGTGACTGACCAATCAGAATCAAGTAATCCAGAGAGCCTTGTAATAAGCCTATTTATATGTTATGGTCATTTTTATTAATTATCAATAGTGTTTAATAAAAGTATTACAAATGTTTTACTATCACAGTTTTTGAGATAATATTTATTGAGAATGAAATCAGCATATGATGTGTGTAATTTTATATGTTTGCTTATTTCTTTTAGCTAAAGTATTTTAGAACAGCACCATTTGTATTGTATGTTTTATCAGCCTTGCTGAGCAAAGAGACTTTCATAAACATTAATTACTGCAAGCTACCGTGTGTGTCATGATAGGCTACGACACGCTGAACACTAGATAATCTATCCTGTCAAAGCACATGATATAAACTACTACACTGATACCGAAAGCCACTCCTTTCAATCTAGTGTCCTTCATTTCCAAAGGGAGCTATTGAGCCGAACCCAATAGTCCTCTGGCCAACTGTCAGCGCGGCCGATAAGACAACAATAGAGTCAGTCACTGGTGGCATTGTGCAACCCGACCACAACAAAAGAAGACACGGACGGTTCTCACTGCCTATCCATCCAAAAAGATCTACTCGGTGAGTGAAAAGATCCCAGCTTTACTTTCAAGGCCTTAAACCTGTACGGGTGTCAGAGACGCCGGCGCTTTGTGTTCACGCCGCATGGGTCGTGTCCAAACAAATCGGCCAACAAACCCCATGACTGGCACAATCAGAGGGTGAGTGATGTGAGAAGAGTATTTTCTTTTTTCATTTAAGGTAGTGACAGATGCGCTGGTGGTTACATAGGTATGAGAACCATTTGTTCAGCTCCACCGCAGGGGAAGGATTCATCCCGATTTTTTTAGGAACAGAAATGGTTCAAGCAGGCCCTTAAGTCTCTTTTGACTGTCTTCTGTTCTACCTATATGTCTCCTTCTTCTCTCGCTTGCCTCTTGAGTGTTATTCTCCTCTTCTCTTTCTGTCTATCGTACCTGCGGCTTCTTCAGCAAGCCATGCCATTTGTGCTTGAAATTTGTACCGTTTCATTTGAAAAGGTTACTGCCAAGCTCTAGAAATAATTTTTTCCCTCAGGAAGAAAATGTGAGGATTGTAACTGCTATAGATATTACTGTTATAGGTATATGTGTGTCGTTTTCAGATTAACATTCAACTAATCTTGTTCCACTAGTCAATGCTTAACTATAACCTCCAATCCAAAACTCCGATCATAAAAGGCAGTCTAAAAAAAATATATTTTTCCAGACACACATAGCTTTTGTCTACAGTATACATTTAGAATGTCTTTTAAATTTAATTGAAATTGTTTTAATTATCAGATATTTTACATCTAGCTCACTAGCTGCGAACTAGATATAGGACTGATTTGAAAAATTATTTCCATACTTTTGTTTGATTTATTTAATAGTCACAGTCATGGCATGACAGATCACTTCTGATATGGTAATCATGGGGATTTTCCAAAATCATGTGATTCATATGTTTGGAGAATGTTTTGTAGGAATTCAATCTTCAAACTGAAGAAATGTCAGGATACTATTATAGAAACTGACTGACGTTAAAAATAAAACTAATAGACTAACACTTTGTGTTAGTTCCAACCCAGGCTCATTCTGATTATGTACCCCATATACATTTCTCAAGAGCAGCAAATACATCCTAGGAGCTACTTTTTTTTTTTTTTTTTTTTCGCGAATCCACCAGAGGTTGCTGTGTATGCTTTTTTAAATCTCAAATTTCTCTCACGAGTGCCATTCACACCTGCTATTCGCACGTAAATCCACCAGAGGCTGCCGTCAATTGACTGACTGACCAACCGACCGACTCCCCTAACCACCACCTTCCCTAAACCCAAACGATAGTCTTTTAAAAACCATTGATTGATCAGCGCCCACCCACTTCTCTAAACCCAACCGACAGTGTTTTAAAAAGCAGTCTAGAAAAAGAAAAGCTCTCGCAGCAGCCTGATTTTTACTGCGCTTTCATATTTGACTACATTCTGATCCTGTTATTTACTTGCTTGTTTTATTTTTTGGCTATTTTTGTTTTTGTCGTACCTGCTTCTGGACCATTCATTGCCGGACTCGAACCCCATCGTCACGGTCAACTCTGCTCTGCATCTCAAATCTGCCAACGTAGAAAAACTGGTAACAGTGGAAAAGCAGTCTACATTGAGGTAAGCGTGAAAAGCAATGGCCTGTAGCACACCGCCCTGTAGCATTCGTTTTAAAGACGAAAATCAGCCATACGTCCCTCTGGCTACATAATTCACGATCTCCAGAAATGTATTTCAGGCTACATTTTCAGAATGAGCCCATTTTGGCCAATTCATCCAAAAATGACAATTTACTTACTATTTACTCACCCTCAATTAAAAATCCTGTAATTACACCAATCACAACTAATACGAAATTTTACATTTTGAATACAAAAAGGTAACATTTTACTTGAAGGGTTTGTTCGTAAGTCTGTCATTAAGCATTCATAAACATACCTGCCAATATTTATCTCTGAAATGGGGGTGTAGGAGATATCTAAGTAACAAAGTTGAGAACCAGGTTTGGGGTGTAGGGGTATCTAAGTTACAAAGTTGAGAACCGGCGGTGTTGTTGTTAGTAACAGTAAACTACCATGGACCGGGTTTCAGGCGGCGGTGGCAATCAGATACTATCTGTCATTAAGTGTCATTCACTTATTTAATTGCAGAGATGACATTATTTGAAATGTCTTTGTTATGACTATTTGACATAACCAAAAACATCATCACAGCTTGACATTACACCAAAATAACTTGTCAAAGTCTTGAAATTAGAATGAATCATTTTTGATCATTTTTTCACTAATTTGTTATTAAAATTTCTTATTAAAAGTGTCAATACTGATACTTTTGGACAGCGTCATTAATGTTTAATGACATTTTAATGACAAATTTAATTTGTACAAAACAAATATTAATGACACTGCAATGACACAATTATAATGGCCTAATGGCGATTTTGTTTATGACAGATTTATGACAGTCTTGGTACTTGGCAATGACAAGGACACTAGCTATGTTTCCATCCGCCTACTTGTTATGTGCATTTGGATATTGCGCAATAAAATTAAAATAACATATGCGCAAAACTAGTAGGATAACTTTTTATTTGTTAAGAGGCACAAAAAATATGATTGGATAACATTTTAGCCGAACAATTCCAGTATGTGCATTAAAAAAAAGTTACGTGATTTGGTTATAAGAGATCATGTGATGATAAAAATGTGTGTGAATGGACAAACCAGCAGGTTGAACACTTTGTAAAACATCTGAAATGTTTTGGTCATTCTAAAACACCTTAAATATTTTAGTATTAGTGTTGTGAATTAAGCGTCTCAGGCCTTCAAATGCCACCACGCATTCATTGCGTGTCTGCATTTGTCTTCTAAAGCGCAAGTAATTTATGAAATAAAGAAAAAAATTATGCTGCTACTGACAGGTTATGATATATTTGTATGAATTTGTCATGCCAATGACATCTCCAACAATGTCATCTTTTGAATTTTAAAATGACATAAATGGGCAAATGACACTTAACAACAGGTTGTCATAAATAAACAGTTGAAACGGTCAGTAATATGTTTATTATTATTATTTACAAAGGATATAATAAACAGTATACATTAAAAAGACTGCAAATAAATTAGAAAACAGTTTAATTTTAATAGCTGTTATAAAGAAATTGAATCAAGTTATCAAATCTCATAACCTTATCTTCACTGTATAATTAAACATTCTGATTAAAGAGAACGAATAAATCTTTTATTTAGATTATCATTTAATTACATTAAATAATAATAAGTGTCTCTTTAAAATTGCACAGATCTATGATGAAAGCATCAATTGCTATCCTTTTATGCTCATTTAAGACAAAATGTGTTGTTTTTAAATGAAAACGCACCAAAATCAACATGTTTAGTTGTTCTTCTTTGTATCATTATTATTATTATTATTATTATTATTATTATTATTATTATTATTATTATGTATATATGTCTGTTCAAAACACGCACCCAAACCCAGTATCCACTTTCGCTGTGCTTCAAGTCGCGTGTACAGAATCCGTTTGGGAAACAGCATTTATTTATCATTTTGGACGGCGTCTGACAGTCACGCACCCGCTACATGAGCTGTTTTGAGGAATGTATAAGATGAGCGATGGCGCCTGTAATGAAAAAGAGGGAATCCCGCCGTTTTATATTTCTTTCAAAGTGTTTTCATGCTTACATAAAATGAAAGCACAGAACAGACTCACATTTTAGAGCAAGAGGCACCCCCTGGTGGTTTGGCAGTGTGGGTTGGTTATAGGGAGGTTCGTCTCCTTAATATGTATAGCCACCCTTCATAGAAATATTAAAAAATACGACAAAATACCTTTACAGGATGATAGCAGGATAGAATAGTAAAATACGGGAGAATCCCAGGAAAAACAGGAGAGTTGACAGGTATGAATATTTATGATGTGTCATCTTATGACTTAACCTTCTAGGGCTTGAGTGTCCACATACATGGACAGCACATTTTAGCTCTTAAGTGGCTTATAAAATACTTTGAATGTTTATATTTTGTTACAGACATACAGTGTCATGCTGCAACTGTTTTGTCAGCATATGAAATGTCCCAAACACTATTTTAACTGTCCAAAATGGGAAAAAATACCACTTTGACTCTCTGATAGTCAAAGCAAGTTAAAAAAAAAATTCGATGTTAAATATGCATTAAAAAAATCAGGAAAAAGTGTTTTATGTAAATTCGGACCACGAGTCCACATACATGGACATCTTTTTTTCTCTAAAAGTGCATTGTATCAAAAGATGATACTTAGGTTTCTATTCTAATTAGGTTATAATAAGCCCGAATAGCAAAGAGAAATAAAAAAGCATGTAAAAAACACCTTGGGCCTTAAGAGGTTAAAGGTTTAACGACCCCTTCAAATAAAGTGATACCATATTTTGATCTAAAAACAGAACTTATTGGTGAGCATTCCCTTTGACACTAAATTATCCAACCCAGGCTCATTCCGAGAACGTAGTCCCGGGGACGTTTCTGGAGACCGCGAAATACGTCCCGGGAGGTACGTATTTGTGCAGTTTTTGTTTTCGCGAGTCCGCGAGAGGCCGCTGTGCGCGCTTTTTCCCGCGCCGTTCTCGCGTAAACCCGCTAGAGGCCGCTGTCGAACGACCTTCCGCCCGTCTGCCTGTTTTCATGACGGAATGATTGACCGTGCGACCGGCCAATTGGCTGACCCACCCTCCTCCGTCCCCAAACCCAACCAACGACGGTTCACAAAAGCCGTCCAGAAAAAGAAAAGCCCTCGTCCGGTTTTTACCACGTTTTCGGATTTTGACCACATTCTCACCCTGTGATGAACTTGTTCGCTTCATTTTTGGATTTTGTTTTGTTTTCTTACCTGATTCCTGGAACCGCTCTTCCCCGGACTCGAACCCGGTTGTCGTCGTGGTCAGCCCCTCTCTGCGCCTCGAGTACACGAAGAGCTAACCGGACAAACTGGTTGCAGCGGGAAAGCCCTCCACACGGAGGCGAGCGGCTGGCTGGCCGGCCGGCGAGCGCCGAAGGGAACGGCGTCACACCGCCCCGCAGCGTTCGCTTAAAAAAATGAAATGCAGCCGCACGTACCCCCGGCTACGTATTTCGCGATCTCCAGAAACGTCCCCGGGACTACGTTCTCAGAATGAGCCTGGGTTGAAATTATCATCACAGCCCTGTAAACTGTTTTCACAGTATTGAACTTCAAGAGAAATATATAGTCAAACCTGTAAACTGAAAGCGAGCCAAAGCTGTGAACTTTCCCCGCCGACACTATGAACACTCCTTTAGCACCTGACATAAAACCAGAGAGAATGGCATCATAACTTTCAATCCACTTCATATTTTTCACGAAATACACATGATTTTTTTCCCCTCTCCTCTTTTTCATTAAGTGCCCCCACAACATCAATAGGCTCTCAGTACGATTGCCACTTTTCTTATTTGAAAGTACTTGCTCAGCACACAAAAGAATCGGCATATCTGTATGGTACATGCTGACTATTGAGACCCAAAACGCATGTGCAGAGTCACACATACACACAGTAATGAGTGAGAGGAAGCTGAAAGAGCCCTATTCAGATATGGGGCGTCTGCGGGGAGCTGATCTCATTCTGCGGGGTGTCACGGGGCAGGACCGCTAAGATTACTGCATAATAAATGGAGCTGGAGCAAAGGCAGCTGTTAATTACCAACGTGTCCATTCAATGGGTTTCTCTTGTCCCCCCCGTCATGTCCCTTTTTGTGTCTTTAACCCCTCACCTCCATTTCCTTTCTCCTCGATCATCGAAAGGTTTAGCCGTGAAAGAAGAAAAAGGGAAAAGAGCAGAGTCAGTATATTAAATTGGGATGCATTTTATGGTTTGACTACAGTAGTGGATGCTTGATGTTTGAGGATACACTTACACAACACTGAGATTGCATTTATTCATTTAGCAGATGCTTTTATCCAATGTGACTTACAAATGAGGACAAAAGAAGCACTTCAAATCGCCAGAGAACAGCAACAGATTTTTACATAAATATAAATACACCATTAATAAAATGCACATAGAGAGGAAAAAGTGTGCTTTCTATTATGATGTGCATGAAAAGATTTTCCTGTACAGTTACATGTACACTACCGGTCCAAAAGTTTGGGGTCAATTTTTAATGTTTTAAATAAGGTTATCCTGCTCACCAAGGCTGCATTCATTTAATCAAAAATATAGCACACATTGTAAAATAGTGAAATGTTTTGCACTATAAAAATATCTCTATTCATAAGTAGTTTATAATTTAATTTTATCATTTATTCCATTGATTTTAAAGATGAATTTTCAACTTCAATACACCAGTCTTCAGAGTCACATGATCCTTCAGAAATCTCTCTAATATTAATTATTATTGTTATTATGTTTATTAACATTTTTAACATTAAATAAATGCCGCCTTGATTAACAGAATATTTCTCTTAAAAAAAAACATAAAAAAAAAAAAACCTGAACCCAACTTTTGACTGGTAGTGTACACATGAATACATTTTCTGTGTTGTCCATGCTAAGCTAATAGTTGGAACGATAATGGAAAGAGACTACTTGAAAATTGGAAATTTCTGGATTTATTGGGTATATGTTTGAGTAAATATGTCTTTGGAATTTCAAATTCAAATATTGTCTTTTTAAACGACAGTCAGAATAACAAATGTTTTTTAATAAGCTTTTCATTCCACCAAATATACATTTTTTAAAAACTTTTCTGGAGTAAAGCGTTGGTACATTTTCTGAAATCAATTTACAAATGTCCAAAAAGCTACACATATTTATGTTTAATATTTAAAGATGTCATCAATAATGAACAGATTAAAACAAACATGTTTTGCTCAAACAAATCACTATAATGCAGAGTTCAGACTGCATGATTTTCAAGGTAGTCTTGTCACGGATGTTTTCACACTGCATGAACTATCTGGGGTAGCGTTCCATCGATGCTGTGTTTACACTGTAGGATGGATCGGCGACATGGGGTATCACACTGCATGACTTTAAGGGTGCTTTCACACCTGTGGATTAATTGTTTGTTCCAAACAGGGATTAAAATTGTTACAATGTTGCTCTTTGTTCTTGGTGCGGTTTCGCTTTCACACGGCAAAGTTTCTAAATGGACCAAATAGCTAAAACAAGTCACGTGCGAGTAAACTCTCCTCACATTGGTCAGGGTTTATTTTGAGTCCTGCTCAGTTGTCATGCGTCCTTATTTTAATTTATGAAGATGAGCAATAAGACATTATAGCGAAAAGCTGCACTTTGATTTTGAATGGTGACACCCAGAGATATAATCACCAAATATAAATAAGACTTTCTCATAGATAGCCGTTGGCTAGAATTATTATTATAGGCTTTACACTATAGAGAGAAATAACAGATAAAGCAAAACTGCAGTTCGGTCAATTTTCCTAACAACAAAACAGCCTCTCGGTAATAGTTCAGCATGCATTCACTTTCGTATTTGGCATGAAACGCACATTTACCGATAGGAATGACATCCCGCCTAATCATAATTCTCTCTTCATATAGCCGTATATAGTATGCCTATTACATATCCATAATACACTGGGATATAGCCTGGATCGGATTGTATTGCTTTCTCACTAAAATCGATCTGCTACGGAGTTCGTTTCAATCGAGCTGAGACCACCTCATTCAGGCGATCTCGGACTGATTATTTTGACGTAGATCCGAGCGCGATTGCTTGATTCACATATGCCAAATGAACTGCGCTAACTGGGGAAACGCGCCAGGTTCCAAAACAAAAGTTTAGGTGTGAAAGCATCCTAAAATAGGAAGAATCGCCAACTACTTTGATCTAACTAGGTCTCACAACCGAACACATGCGAGAAGTGACATGGAAACAGTAATACATCTTTCGTTATTAACTACATAATAAGAAAGAAGCCTTCAGTGGGGTAGAAAATGTACTTATTTTGCTCACCTGGGTTTGAAGGGAATTAGCAATTTCTCCTAAACTTTTTTTAGTTTTCGACCCCGTTGTGGTATTGCTTAGATGATTTTCAAACTGAAACGGGTGCTCCTGCCAAATTTCAAGTTTTTCCTCCATTTCTTGGGTGATTTAGTTCAAAGGTCTTCTTGTGTAAATGACCCCTTATAATGATTAATAAACAGTTTATTCAACATTTAATAATATAACATTAATGTATTGTTATTTGTACTTATTAAACTAGTAAAGTAATTGAACTCTTTAGTTATTATATAATTATTTCATGACTGTCTGGAATACTAAATTCTAATTAGTCAGTCATGACAAATTTATGTTATTCCCAGATAGCAACCAATGAAACTAATATCCATATGCATGTCTGTCATGCCACTGTCCACTGTTTGGCACCATCTTATGGCTGAATAATATGCAGGTTAGTGTACGCTGCATTCAGCTGTTTTCATTACTGTGATATTTATGATTAATTAAAGAATTAAAAAACTATTACGACTCAGAACAAGTCTAATTTTGTCTCTAATTATTACACGTGTTGCAGCAAGCAGCCATTTAATAAACAGGATAAAGTACATCCAGCCGCAGAATGCAGAATGAATTGCAGAATGAAGGCCTTTCAGTCTTATACAGCTGATAAGCCTGTCAGGCTTTATTCTGCAATAACAACTGCCTGGATGTACTTCATCCTTTACTGACAATCATGTGACCATCAAATCACATTCTACAGCTCCACCCCCTCGCTAAGATCCTCCTCCTTTCATCAGAATATGCTCTAGTGGTCTGTAACAGGGATAACAATTATTGCACCCTTTCAAATAACAATTATTCATGAAATAATGTTGTTGATGATTAAAAAAAAACCCAAAAAGTACTAAGCGAAAAATGCAGCTTTAAAATGCAGCTTTAAAATGCTACTAAACATATGCTGCCTGAGAATATAGTCTTATAGTTATAACATCATATGATATACTTTAGCAATATCACAAGAGTAAAAATGACACTCCATCCAAATATCTACAGTACATACACTATTGAAATGTTCATTTTATACAGTACACAAAATGATTAATTGAGCCTTACATGCCATATATCCTCAGTTTATTGGTAATAAATTATATGTTGAGTGAGACAAAATTTATTTATTCCTTCTTTTAAAACAATTGGCCACGACTGCCAGCTACTCTGTCAATTCATCCACTTGAATCCTTACGTTTTCCTCTGGGTGTGAATGGAAAACTCTGGCATCTGTCTTAATGTCTGCTGCGGTAATTTACCTGCTGTTATGAACTACATCAGCCTCCATCTGCCTGCAGTCACAAGGTGAAAATAGAAAAGCCTTGCTGAGCTCACAGGGGGAAGACCGATGTGGTGTGTTATTAACACCTGCCCACAACATACACATGAGACACAACAATAGAGAGCAAAAAAAAATAAAAAGAACAAGAGAGTGCATTTAATACAAGTGTTTGCTTCATATTTCAGATTTATTGAGTGATCCGAACAAACCTCTAACCTTATTTGAGAAACTCAGGAACTTGGCACATTACTCATCCCAGAACATTTGTGTCACAGACCTGAATAACTCTTCAGATCAACTTTTTTGGGATGAAGAATGTGTCCTCTTGTTTCAAATAGAATGTGTAACAAATTACAAATACTCAAGCTACTCTAATTGAGTAGTTTTTCTCAGCAATTGTAATTTACTAAGTATTTTAAAAATTGTTTAGTGTAGTATTGGTACTTTTACTCCACTACTTTGCTTTAACTTGAAGTTACTATTTTTTTCTTCAGTCCTGTGATTCCTGTCCAATAAAATCGCACATAGAAAATAAATCGCATCATAATGAACTACCTCAAGACCAGGGGCGATTTATAACTGCAACAAACTGTTTGGAAGCATTAAAAGTGTTCAAGTAGATGTGCAAAATCTTTACATGCATTGTCCACAGAGACATGTTTAGATGCATGTCACTGATGAATAGATGACGAATGTTTACTGTATAATGGCTAAAACGGTCTTAAACACCCAGCCGGCACAAGATGTCAACATGACATCACATTGACGTTGTACCACAATGTCATGGGGACGTTGCATTTTGTTTCCAAATGAAAATCGGGTTGATGTCAGAACCCAACATGAGGCCGACATTAATGTCAAACCTAAAATCAACCAAATATCAACGTCTAAGGATGTTAAAGCTTGACGTTGTGTGGACGTTACCACTATGACATCTATCGGATGTTGATTTTTGATTACTTTCTAACAAAACCTTAAATCAACCTAACATCAACATCATTTTACGTCATTATTAGACATCAAAATAACATTGTCCTAGACACTGACATTGAATTTTTGTCACCTGACAACACAACCTAAATCTAACCTAATATTAACGTCTTATGATTTTGTGTGCCTGCTGGGCAAAAACTAAATGCACTACAGAATGTTAGGTTTACACACATCCACAAATTAGATGTAAATGCATAAGCTTTTCACAGCATAAAATTCACTACTCACTACTCTTGAGTACTTTTGAAAGGGCTGTTTATTACTCATACTTTGAGTAATATTTACAAAAGATACTTTTACTCCTCTTACACTACATTTTTTGGCAAAGTATGACTTTTCAGTACTCTTTCCACCACTGCTTGCCACATATATCATCAGACTTGAGATGCATTGAGGAGTTGACCGCATCGATGGGGTTTGAGTCCAGTGAAGTACAGTTCCCAAAAGCAG
Organism: Danio aesculapii; assembly: GCF_903798145.1. Taxonomy (NCBI): domain Eukaryota; kingdom Metazoa; phylum Chordata; class Actinopteri; order Cypriniformes; family Danionidae; genus Danio; species Danio aesculapii. Next base: position 30,905,577 of record NC_079438.1, on the reverse strand, counting down.
GTAAGACAAAACCAAAACAATAAAATAAACATGTAAATAACAGGGTGAGAATGGGTAAAAGCTTAAAACATGGTAAAAATCAGGAATCCGCACAGGCTTTTCTTTTCTGGATTGCTTTTGAAAACACTGTTGGTTGGGTTTAAGGAAGGCGGTGGGCATGTCAGTCAGTGCTTTTGAAAACACTATCGGTTGGGTTGAGAAAAGGGGGGTGTGTGGGGGAATCAGTCGGTCTGTCATTCATTCAGCCAGTCAGTCAGTCTACAGTGGCCTGCGAGAACAGCAGGCGCAAATAGCACTTGCGAGAGAAATTTGAGATCTGAAAAAGCATACACAGCGGCCTCTGGTGGATTCGTAAAACAAAAACTGCGTATTTGGACGTATTTCGCGCTCTCCAGAAATGCATACAGGGGTACGTATACATAGTGAGCCTGGACTGGGAAAATAGGGACAACATTATTTGCTAAATACATTGCTCTGGTGCAGAGAAGATCATTTTGATCACTAAGTCATTGCCTGGAGACTCTCTAACTGAATCACTTGTATTTTTACTCAGCTTCATTTTGGAAATATAGTGAAGTAAAAAGCACAGTATTTTGTTTTGGAATGTAGTGAAGTAAAAGTAAAACTCTGATAAAGTACAGACACTTAAAACATGTTTTAGTATAGAAAAAAACTTTTATTGTATTTTATTGTTATTGTATACCCACCCATTCAAAACAGATTTCTGCCCATTTTTATAACGAACAAGTGCTTGTTTGTGTGCATTAAAAGCTTTAATATTAACAAAATTTGAAGTGTTAGCCTTGTGGTGTTCAGTGCTTATGTTTGATATGCATTTGATTCTATTATCTGGAAGACTGAATTAATGCAGGACTCAACGACTATTTTTTGTATTCTGAAATATGCAATGTATATTTTATAGCGCACTTCACCAGATTTAAAGCCTGTTGTCCATGATATTAGCCATTTGTCATCCAATCAAGTGGCAATATGGCTCTGACTGTTGTAATTTTAAAAATATCCACTTCAGTGTTCCAAAAACAGAAGTAAACAACATTTCCTGTGGTTTTATTCACAGTTGTAAATATGTTTACCAATATTTTACTGGTTGTAGAAAAAAAAAAAGATTGGCTGTAATAATTATAGTAAAAAAAAATGGAAGAATTGCTAGCTTCAGATCAGGATTTTTTTTTAAAGGTGTCTGTCCATTTAGAATAGCTTAGACATTAACTAAAATGATATGTCACTAATAGTTATAATAATGTGCATAAAACACAAAAACCTGAAAAAAATTAAGTAACATTAAAAGGAAACCTTCAAGTAAAACCATTTGTGTTATTTTATTTTTAATTGCATATTGGTATATTGTACAACTGGTTTGACATGATGTTCAATGAAATGCACAAAATCTATCTAATAAAGAATATTGATCTATATTTTATTTTTATTTGGTCTCCTTTGATAACAGGTCAAATGTACTTCTACATGATACTTGGAACATAATTCAGAGCATAATTCAGGTCTGAAAGGGTTAAATCTACTTATTTCTACAACAAAAGTAAGAAAAAACCTAACTGAATGACACCCCTGACTCAGATAACCTTAACTTGAGCGCATGTGATTTTAGCCTCAAGGTTGTCTGAGACATATTTTTGCAAATCCTAAAATAAAATCTCTGATCCTAGGTCAAAGTCTGTAGTCTTTGATCGCTAGTTTGACATACACTTTTACACAGACAGTTGATTAATGACCGCTGCTTTCAGACTTCACCTGCGATAACATTCTGTCAGCATCAAAAGTTTTGAGGTATAGTTTTGCAGCTTGGCTTCACTTTCAATGCCTGTCAAGAAAATTACATGGTCATGCTTTATTTTAAGGTACCATAACAAACCATTTACTGAGACTTTTATCTCAGTAAACTAATAATTTACTGCTAATTAACATTTAGTAAGGTAGTAGTTGGGTTTAGGTACAGTATTTGATAGATTAATAATTTAGATTAAGATCATACTTTACAAGAGGGATCACCAAACTTGTTCCTGGAGGTCCAGTGTCCAGCAGATTTTAGCTACAACCCTAATCAAACACACCTGAACAAGCTAATCAAGGTCTTATTAGGTATACTTGAAACACCAAGGCAGGTGTGTTGAGGCAAGTTGGAGCTAAACCCTGCAGGGCACCGGACCTCCAAGAATGAGATTGGTGACCTCTGCTTTATAAGCACTAATAAACACCAATATCTTAATGATATGCAAGTAATTAGCAAGTAGTTAATGATGGAAATTGGTAGGAATATGCCACTTTTTTTGGAAATATGATCAATTTACAAATCCCCAAGAGTTATACAGTTGAATTTTACCATTAATGAATCTGTTCAGCCGATCTCCAGATCTGAATGGTGCACTTTTAGCTTAGCTTAGCATAAATCAATAAATCGGATTAGACCATTAGCATATTGCTCAAAAAACCAGTTTCATTACTTTTCCTGTTTAAAGCTTGACTCTTCTGTAGTTACATTGAGTACTGACAGAAAATGAAAAGTAGCTTTTTTTACGCTGCTATTTTCCAAAGTCATTCGATATCGTTACCTATACTAGAAATGCCGCTGCACTCCCAAAGAGTGGTCTCGTGCCTCCAAAATCTCATTCATTTTGGTTTGGCTTCATTTTCTGAGGCACAAGTCATTTTTTATATAATAAAAACCCAGTTGCTTCTCCCTCCACAGCAAATTCCATTTTTCTTTTTGATAATTGTTGGCAATTTATAAAAAAAAAGTAACGATTTTGTTGTCTATGACTCATTGAATGGAAACTGTGCTTTATTCAAATATGTTTCATGCGATATTTCAGATTTGCACATAAATCTAATTTGCATATTGTATCATAAAGTCCATACATGAATACACTTTCTTCCTTTACATCCTTCTAATGATGAAAACTAGCAATACTTGTGTCGCCATTACTCTTTGCTGATTTGACTCAATATCAGAGGGGCTTTTGACTATGTGTGGGGAAAAATTCTTGTTACAACATTTAGTTTAAGCATACACTTGCATTCATCACTAGCTGTAAGCTCTTTCAAATGTTGTGGTGTACTAAAAGCCTCAAAAGCAACAGGGAAAATGCAATGGGCATCTTATTCTTATTCTTCTCTTTTTATCTCTATAAAAGCAGTGAAGTCTTACATTACTTATCTTGTTGCCTTTCTGAAAATTACAAACCCAGGTCACATGATAAGACACCATTTCAATGTTGTGTGTTTGGAGCTGTTTTGTGGTACAGTAGTAGTAACAGGCAGAGCCAATAGCTCTTGGAGTTCCATTTGAAGCCAGCAATGTATCATGTTGCCCTCAAGAGGTTCCTTTTAAAATATTTAGGTGTGTGGCCAATCTGGGGAATCCTCTTGATAACACTCTATTATACTCTTAAAAATAAAATAAAGCTTCTTTGTTGGTAGCAGATTCATGAAGATCCATTAACATCCACAGAATCTCAACATTCCTCAGAATATTCTTAACTGGACAAAAGAGGCTCTTTAGATGCGCTCAGAACAAAATGGTTATTTTAGCACCTGTGTACTGATGGATTCTTTAGAAAAACTAAAATGGTTAATATATAACATCACTGCAAAAAATCTGTTTTCGAATGTTTTGAGTAATGTGTAGTTTTTAATTTTAATAAGCCTGGAATCTATTTAATTAATATTGATTCATGTATACACACACACACACTGGTACAGCTACCTTAATGGGGCCTTCCCATAGATGTAATGTTTTTAAACTGCTCAACTATTGTATCCACCTACCCCAACTATCACCCTCACAGGTAAGAATCTGCACTTTTACATTTTCAGAATACTTAATTCTGTGTGATTCATGAGCTGTTTTCAACAATGGAACCAAAAATAATGTCCCCACAAGGTTAAAATGTATGGGTATTGCTGTGCTTCTGAGCAGGGGCGTGTGTGGGAGGAAAGGGTGACAGAGTGCATTGGGACCAGGCAATATAGGTGCCCAGCGATGTGTTGCAGGGGGGGAACCAGACTTACAATGTCACAATGACCCCCATCCCCCTGCTCTTCACTTTTGACGTCACAATCGCCTAACAACCCCCCCCCCCCAGCTCTTCAATTGCGACATCACTCACAACATCGTAATCATGACATGTCCCCACAACGCAAAAAGTGCAAGGTACACACACTCTCTCTTGTACAGCTACTTTATTCTTTAGTGCTGTTTTATATTGTTTTAACAATATTTCTTATGTGCTAAATTTAATCTTAACACAAAACCTATTTGCACCTATTTCAGATAAATGTCATTTAGCATTTTAATAGCCCATGTCCCTTGTGAGGACCATAGACTGGTCACACACACATAGTTACAAATGAATGAAAGGTCCTTTCAAGGGAATGCAGGAAAAATACCATTAAACTGCATCCAAATGGAGTTCTAAGCAAAAGTTCGGGATGGTTCAGGCATTTTCATCCCACAAATCGCAAATCAAAATAATTTTTAGTTTACAGTTGTGTAACTCCACATTAATCTACATAATTAGCTCCAGAGGGGAAACTTGAGCTGAGTTTCACACTGAAATCCCTCATTTCAGACAGCAAGCCAAACCGGTTTACCTTTATTGCTTTTGTAGATGTAGATGATATATGAGCATTTAAAATGTATGTAAATGAAGACATCTGTTCCCTTTTCCAGGCATTTATGCCCCAAAACAACTTGTGATCCATTCTTCAATGGACTGTGCGCATATTTGATATATACTGAAGTCATGCAGCATATGGAAAGCAGTTGGTTCGACGAAAAAGGAGCCAATGTAGATTTGCTCATGAGCCCATGACTGCCAAACTACGGCTGGGACCAAGGTAAATCTTATTTGGACACACAACCTAGTCGGACACTGTAGCAGATGTCTCCTTTAGCCTACAAAACTTAAGGCATGAAGATGCTTGGTGTGTGTACAGCAGACCAGAAGTTAATAAACATTATATATTCTGTCATTATATTTACTGTCATCATGGCAAAGATAAAATAAATCAGTCATTAGAAATGAGTTATTAAAAATATTATGTTTAGAAATGTGTTGAAAAAATCTTCTCTCCGTTAAACAGAAATTGGGAAAAAAACGGGGGCTATATATATATATAAACAGGGGATATATATATATATATATATATGTAAAGAGAGAGAGAGGGGAATATTTTGCACAGTGTAGAGTAATGCCCTTTTTAAGTTAATCTTGATTCACACACACAAATATATTTGTACAGGTATATTTAGGGTTATAAGGACTTTCCATAGAGCGAATGATTCTTAAATTATACAAACAGTAATTGAAAAAAGTGATTGAAAAAAGAAAAAATGGTAAGAGTTCTGTAAGTCTCAGGACTGGTTTCTAGAGCAAACAAGCTTGAAGGAAGATCATAGTTTTTGATCTGTCATTTATTAATCAAAAATACAAGAAAAAAAGAACATGTCGGAGTACAAATAAAAACAGCAATGGACATGGTTCATGTAGAACAATATACCATGGATGAAATGAGGGTATAAACAACTAGAGATGAGATGAGAACTAACAAATAAATAAACAAACACACAACCTCAAAAAACAGAGGGTTTAAATATTTACAACATAACAGATAATTCACCAGGCCAGTGTTGCCAACTTGGGGACTTTGTCACTATATTTAGTGACTTTTCTGATCTCTTTATGGACTTTATTTTAAAATAGAGTCCAGCAACAAATCTAGCAACTTTTAAGCCTAGGTCCCGTTGGTGTGAAGTATTGCTTTCCCAGTGCAATCACATTTCTGCATGTGTCTGCTCTGCCTCGTGTACATCGTCTTATTATCTTTTTGTAGAAGCCTGTGTCATTTTCCGGTCAAAATAAAACAACTTGCTGGTTAAGTAAAAGTAACTTTAGGTCAGAATTTGCTAGGGGTCTGAATAATTTCAGACTTGACTGTATTACAATAACAGAGCTAGCCTTTGAAATGGAGATTTTTCAGGACCAGACTCGAAACCAAGGGGTATGAAAATTTCATTCATACTACAACAGCAGCATGGCTGCACACGGAAGTCAGGAGATGCACAAATTAGTAATTTTTGTCATTATTAAATTTTTTTACAACAAATAAGCATACAGTATGTATTAATACATTCATGAAACGTTTTATATGCGTTTCATATCGTAAAAAAAACGATACATTTTACTGTCTATAATCCATTATAATAACTCTTGTATAGTAGTCCCACAACATACTTTCACATCTGTCACTCGATGACACCCTGTCAGAAAAGTCTAGTAGCTGGGAATGACCTTTTTATAGTGTCTGGTATAATGTTAATGTTGTTTTTTGAGTGTTTACATAAATGAATATGGCCACTGTGTAAATGCACAGTATAGTTACGATCTAATTTCTACAGTATATCATTATTATAACATAATGTTGCCTTCTGTGATTTCCTGAGAATAAATACCAAAAAATAATGCAATTGGTCTTAAAATGAAATATGAACTCGCAATTACTTTACATTTGCAGGTGTTGTAGTGGTATCCAATTTCATGGGGGTAAAGCCCTTCCTCCTCACACTCTGTTTCGAGGGCCAAGGGGAAGGGGTAAGGGTAAAAAAAAGTTGAGAGTTGAGATTGAGCCTTAATTAAACTTACATACATATTTAAAGTATATACATGTAGTGCAAAAACAAAACGTAAAACACTTTATTAAACGCATAATATAGTCAGATGCAAATAGGATATAATGGCATCAATAATATCAAATTTACACAAGACATCTTCTCTAAAATCACAACAAAACCAAATCCAAAATCATGATAAAAAAACAAGGGAACACATATATGAAGCAGCGTGTTAAGTCTGTTTCACACATACGTAGAGCATATCTTTTCCTTCATGTTAGTAGATTAGATGCTTCACACTGCATGCTGAAATAACATTGCAGAACATAGCAGAAGCAGAGCAGAAATTGTAATACTGCAATCGTTTGGACACTAAGAATATTTTTGCTATGCTGTTCATGCTGAATTAAATCTTGAGCGGTTTGTAGGAGTCATGTTGGTGTTTCATCCTAACCTTGATAATTTTATTTGTACAGTTACAAGACAAAATTATTCAGCGTTCCAACCTTGCTTAAAACTCAGCACCTTTGTAGAACATGAAGGAAACCGCAAATAACCTTGGTAAACAGGCATCACCTGTCTATTTTTGGTTCCAACTGGGGACTATAGTGAAGAAAGTCACAGTGATGCCCCTGAAGACAACATCATGATATCGTTAACTAGGAATCCATCTTAATTAGAGTTTTCTTTTACCACAAACAACAGCAGCCATTGTAAATAAAGTTCAGGCTGAGCTGATTGCGACCTAAACTCAGGGTTCCTGTGGGCTGAATTTGGGCTCTCAGTGGCTCTAAGGGAATGAGAACTGACTGGGGCCCAATTGTGATTTATGTCAGCCAGAGTTTGTGGAGCAGCGGGTTGCCAAGAGAAGATGAATACGAGACCCAACTGCAGGAGACAATCTGATTACACAACACGGTGGCCTTTCATCTTCATTTCACCGCACCAAGACCCAGTGCCACAGCGATGAGGGGAAGCCCCTGCAGTTGCACCCTCCCCCCATCAGCCCAAATAAAAAAAGCAAACAAACAGAAGCAAAAACAACAAGGTTGAGGTTATGACGATAGCTCAAGAGAAGGGGCGGAAATGTTCTACTAAGTCGTGGTTCTGACATCCCAGAAATTATTTCAGACATTCTTTTGTGGAATCCCAGTCCCTGGGGGAATCTTGCTGAAAATAAAAAAGATGGTTTGCTGATAACAATATAGCAAAGACAGTGTTCAGTTTGTGCAGATGGGAGTCTCCTGAGCCTGTAAAAGGCATCAGAATACACTATGCATTTTTTAGAATTGCCTTGACAGATGTAGAAAAGGCAAGTCAACATGGATCTGACAGCTTAGTGCCATTTTAGTGTATTCCCCGCAAATATGTGATACATATTGAAATTTTTATGTGGCACGGTGGCTCAGGGCAAGAAAGCAGCTGGTTCGAGTCCTGGCTGGGCCAGTTGGCATTTCTGTGTGGATCTTGCATATTCTCCTTGTGTTCACGTGGGTTTCCTCCAGGTGAATTGGATGAACTAAATTGACCGTAGTGTATGAGTTTGCATGTAAATGAGAGTGTGTGGATATTCTGTTGTGGCTGGAAGGGCATCCGCTGCGTAAAACATATGCTGGAATAGGTGGTGGTTCATTCCGCTATCTATCTATCTGATGATCTACTTATTTCCTCATTTTAAAGTGACATTTAATTGATATCTTCAACCCATCCAAGTGCTCACACTCAGTAGTAAACACAAACACACATACACACACGCATGTGAACATACACCCAGATCAGTGGTACCCAGGGAGCGGTTAGGGGTTCATTGCATTGCTCAAGAGTCTCGCCTCAGTCACAGTATTGAGGGTGAGAGTGCTGGAAATTCATTCCCACATACAGTCCCTGTGACTGATCTCTTGAGACTTGAACCTACAAGGTTTGAGTCACAAGCTGAACTTTTAAAGCAATAGGTCATGACTGCTTAACGAAACAACCCAAGTTAGATGTACTGACTAGGAAATAGTCAGTTAAATGAGTTATTTCACTATTGTACCAGCATTTTGTCCCAGTCTTCTACGTTGCCTTAGTTACTGATTGCTTAAAATCTGCTTCAAATAAAAATGCGCACTATTTACTTTACTAGCTTACATTGTTATACTTTGGGTGAATAATTAATTTGTGCAAGTTAATCCACTAAAAAAAATTGTGTTTGTTGTGGTAATCATCAGTGAAAATCTGCTCATTTGCAATCATGTTTTAAGTGGCAGTCCTTCTGTTGACATCAGCCTGAGAACTTCCATAGCAACTGCATATTAATAGCCTCTCTTACCTTTAAGTTATTTTCTATGATGGAATGACACGTAAAAGAAATCCTCACACATACATCGACTTTCAGTTCACGCAGACTTTAAATAAGCAAACAAGCAAACATACACCCTGTTTGGATTTAGTTGTTTGTCTATTGCCATTGTTATTAGTAAAGACTAGAGAAACTTCAACCTTCTCTGGCTGGAATATGCCTAGCAGAAGCCCATCACAACGCCTCATCCAGATGCCCAGCTCATCCTAGAAACCAATTAACCTGAATTCCTGTATGAAATCCCTACCTTTCATTACGAAATCTCCAAAGCCCTTCCTTCTTTGTTAGTCCCGCCCGGCTTGTTAGACAGCCCAATTTCATCCAGGGCACTAGATCTTCCTCCTTCTATGGTGACATTCAGCTCCACGACTCCATCATTAGTGATAATCCCATCGCTACTCTCACTCCATGCCAAACAGCCTGACTCAACTGGTTGGTACTGGCAGCTACACTTTTCACTCAGTAGCATCACTTAGTTCTGTGGATCTGCCTCTGGTCTCCTAGCTCTGCCTTGGTGTACAGATCCCCGAGATACACCTCAGGCTTCCAAGCCCTGTACCCCAATTCTGTCTCTGACCCTTCTACTCATCTTTGTCTCCATATGGTTCCATCAGACTTCTTGGACGGCTCCCCTGTTAATCAATCTCTACCTTTGTCAGTTGTCAATGTGCCTCAATCACTGTCTTAGGGCCAGGACACACTAAGTTGAAGGTCAGCCATTTGGCACCTTCAAGCCGTTGGTCAGTGTTGGTCCAGCAAGTTGGATAAGTGCAGGGGTTCTCAACCCTGTTCCTGCAGATCTACCTTCCTGCACATTTCAGTTGCAACCCACATCAAACACACCTGCCTGTAATTATCAAGTGCTGTTCAGGTCCTAATTAATTGGTTCAGGTGTGTTTGATCAGGGTTGGAGCAGAAGTTTGCAGAAAGGTAGATCTCTAGGAACAGGGTTAAACAGCCCTGCTTACTGTGTTCCACACATCGCCTCTCATCAGCGTAACATCGGATCAAGTTGGCACGATTCAGCATGGAGAATAGGTCACCTTCATTGGCTGAAGAGTGCGATAGGATTGGTTATTCAGCAAAGAATCAGAGCAGAAAAAAACCGAAGCGACATAACCAAGTAAACAATAAAGAAGCTACGTAAATGGTAAAGAATATACACACAAACCGACTGTAATTTTGTAATTGTCAAATTAATTTTCGTCTCCGGTAGTTGTTTGGCTTTAGCTTAGTGTTTTCCAGCCCTTATACTGCTCTGGTTGGTCCTCAATCAGGCTTGTCCTTCCCCTAGTTCGTCAGTCACATTGTCTCTACATCAGTCCTGCAAAGGCTTGCCATTCAGGAGGACCTTAATGTTACATGTTATTTGTTTAGTTTTTTCTTCTTCTTACAAGTTGGTAACATTAGTGCTTTTCTACTACTGTGAAATCAGAACAGTAAGGTACAATTCCAGTTGTGTTTCCACTTAAGCCTGGAATGGCACAGCACTATAACAAACCGTTCTTGTCCCAGAATTCTATGCATGGTTCAACAACTGCTGGACTGGTAGAGCATGTGTGCGCATGACGTCGCAACTCTGTTGCCTGGCTACCAGTTCCTCCATAGCTGACTATTTTTGGTTACTGAACTAAGTAAATTTCAGAAAAAAAGTCTTCCCCCACATACCCCCCAAAATATCTGATATCGCTGTTTACACTACTCTTGCATTACCAAAGGTAATGACTGACATATTTGATATACATTCAAAAGAGCTTCGATATCAGTCCCACAGTGGAGAAATAACCCATTTCTGGGGGAATGTATCAACTAAATCATGTTTCTAATAAAAAAGACCCACATATAGTCATAGTCAGGGTCTTCCTTGTCCATACACTCTGCTGATAATGTCATTGTGTCATTCTCTTGCAGTAAAACTGACCAATAAATTCTCCCCGTGAAATTTTCCTCAACTTATCAGCATGACTCAGAGGACAGCATTTTTCGTGGCATGCACATGGCACTGCAGGTGCATTAACAGGTTATTGACTCAACCTTGAGCACCGCACTGAAAGATGTGATTGCCTCGACTCCCTCCCCACAGATCAAAAAGCTCTACCGTTTGAAGCCGAGTAGACCACCGAGACCATGAGTCAGAAAGAAGACCCCCGCATCAAACATAAATCATTTAGGCGAATGGTCTGACCAGCAGTGACACATTCTAACAGGCTAGAGCTAAAAGGATTTTGAAAATGCTGATGTCTAATCTAGAAGATCCTTGAACTATCTGCAGGTTACTAACCTACTAGAAGACAACGCGAGACAGGACACAATTGTTCTCTGGGTTTTAGTGTGCATACTGTCACCAGCTGATGGGAACATTATTGGAGGGTTAAAAGGTGCATGCAGGGACTTTTTACCTCCTTTTTGTTGGTGAAGTAAGAAAGTTTACCAGCAATAAACATTTCTAAACAGAAATGATACTATATTTTACATTTCTGTTGTGTAATGTGTTAACCCCCTGGCGACGTATGGGTTAGTTTTACAATTAATTTTCTCAGATTTGGAAGCTTGAATATAAAAGCTACTATCCAACACCATTATACAGCATGGAAAAGCGAGGATACAATTTAACAGTACTCAGAAAAAAAAAGTCAGAGATGATGGCTTAAGGGTGAGTAGATTATGGGGTAATATTTATTTTTGGTGTGAACCATTTCTTTAATTTCTATATATATCTTTTTTTTTTTCAAGTTTATAGTTTATAGTTACCTTATACTTTACATATTGTACTTTAGAGAATGGTTTGAAAAATTAACATGAGCCTAAAATGGTATTCACCTCATTCTTCGTGTACGAGCGGCCACAGCCATTTGAATCATTTAGGCTTGAGACTTCCGGTCTCATTCTCTTCCATTAATTTTTAGATGTTAAAAGCAGCTTGTTATGCTGCTTGATGTTGCAAACTGATATTTTCTTATTATATTATTCTACTTTGTATAGTCATGCAAGCCCTTGTTTGTAGAGCAAGTAGTTTGACTGTTTTCTGCCGTTTATTATTCCTAGTCATTTCTCCCATAGGCAAATAAATCGGAAGTTCTAAAACAATCAAAACGAGCGCACTTATTATGTTGTTACAAAGTTGTTCTTCAGCTAATATTTTAAATGTATTTGAATAACTCACTTCAGCAAAATTGATCTAAGTGCTGTTCTTACAAATGTAAAGGTTTCAGCTCTAAGTAAAGTTACCAACCAACTACTAACTAGACAGTAGGCTATAAGCCAGAGCAAAAAAAGAGTTTTGTAGTGCAAAGAATTGGGTCATGTTTTATATACGGTGTGCACTTTCAAAAGCACGTTTTGTGAGAAGATATACTTCAAATGACTTTATTTTGCAGGTGGTTACTCCTCCTAAGTCTGAGACCAATGCACCACATCTGAAAGGATAGGAACTATGACCAGTGTTGCAGATGGATGCCATAACACCTGCTCGGCAAGCAGGCCCTTGAGAGATTGACTTACATACTGTACTGGACACTAGCCAGTGTGTCATGTCTTGTTTCTGCTCCACTGGAGAACCGTAATGCCAGTTGCGGCAGCTTCATAAGTGTGCCTTTGACACTTCATTGACTCCGGCTGCAGTGTGATGCTGACTGTGAGATTGAACCTGTTTGCAGTCAAAAATCCCACAACTACAATAAAGGACAAGGTCAATAAGTTTGTCAAGGTCCCTAAAGCGGTTTTCGGCATCATTTACAGTACACTTTTATTGACGTCTATACCTGTACAAAATAAACATCGACCCCTGTAAGGTTTTTCCTGCAGTAAGTTTAAATCTATTTTTGAGTTTAGCTTAGCTTAGCATAAATAATTGAATTAGACCATTAGCATATCACTCAAAAAAGTAAAATTTTCTATATAAAGCTAGACTCTTCTGTAGTTACAAATTTTTAACCATATAATCTAACCAATTGCCCAATAAATATTAAACAATAAAAAATCAGAACAATTAGGGGTTAGACAAACAAGCACATCAGACTGCTGTATAGGTTGTGCTGATACAAACAATTATTTTCATTAACAAAAGTTGCCAAGTTAGTCACATTTTGGTGTCCCCCTACACATTTGCATTATTTGCAGCATATTTGTGCATTTGCATGTGTTGTGACAATTTGCATGTGCATTTTGTCAAATTGATGTTTTTTCAATCATTCATTCATTTATTTATTTTCTTTTTGGCTTAGTCCCTTTATTAATCAGCGATCGCCACAGCGGAATGAACCGCCAACTTATCCAGCAAATGTTTAACACAGCAAATACTCTTCCAGCTGCTAACCAACATCTAACCCACATTTATACAAGTGCAGAGAAGAGTAAAGAAAGTGAAATAAGAGTTTGAGTGAGTGCAATGATTTTGTAACACCAAACAAAGCGTACAAATAATAATCAATTTAACCCTTCTATGGTCTCTTTAGGGTTATATTTAGTTTACACCAGTTCAGTGGTAGTCTGGAAGTGTAACTTGCGTTCCTTTTTAGATGTGAAGAACTCCCTATGTTGAGCACGTGGTTAGCAGGTGCTCTGTTTTTAGTCCTCGCGAGGCTTGGAGTGGGGTGGAGTCAGTCATTTCAAGTCTTTAAGTGGCAAAAGGGCCGTGTTGGCTACTGGTTTTGCAGCGCACTAAACTTAACTAGACTCTTGACAGAAAAAAAAAGAAAGAAAGAAAGGTATCGGAGATGGTAATGTCTGAGCTGCGCGATTAACCCATTTTGTCTGGGTCCCCACCTGCTCCCTTGAGACATCTGGGGTTCTCCTGGGTTTCTAGTTCTCGGTTCAAGTGTTTCTCTGGTCTTGGCAGTGGCCTTAGGCCACAAGCTTTTATAAGGATGGTTTTGTACCCACCTTCATGAGCTGAGTTGACCAATGAGAAGTTAATTCCCCTGAGGCACGTTTTATAGTCTTTTTTCCAAAGCAGGGTAATTTGCATAGGCATTCTGGGTGTCAACTGATGCAGAAATGTTCAAAGCTTCTTAAAATGTTAATATTTTGCACACGTATTAACATAAAATGTAAGCAAGGACCTTATAGAAGTTCTCAGTGTGTCCAGTTCTGAGCATTCCTTCGTGTCGTAAATACCTTGGAATCGTATTACAACTGACCATCCAGAGGTCGGTGGTGTATCATTTGTGGAAAGAAAGCAAGTCTGATCGGCCATATTCGTTACACACCCATATGCACTGTTTCACACACATATGCTATGGCCAATTTAGCTTACCCAATTGACCTGTACCACATGTCTTAGGATTTGAGGGGGAAACCGGAGCACCTGGACGAAACCCATGCGAACACAGGGAGAACGTGCAAACTCCACACAGAAATGGTAACCAACCCAGCCGGGGCTTGAACCAGCAACCTTCTTGCTGTAAGGTAATTGTGCTACCCACTGCGCCATTGTGACACCCATGTTTTTTCAATTTGTATGAAAAAAGTTTTTCTTTTTGGGAGTTTTTTTTTTTACTTATCTCGGTCATCATATCATTAGAGTGCTAACAAGGCGGAGGAAGAGTAACTATTTTACACATTGTCAGATAAGTATAAAAATTTAACACAAGGAGCTGTGCCCCCACACCCCACCCCTAATCATAGTAAAATATACCAAATGAGATCATACAAATTAGCCACCAAATCAAAAATTTCAAATTGCCATGGAATTGTGTTGGTTCCAGCTGCCTGTCTGCTAACTATTTTAACATTTTATTTTGATTAACCCCTAATAGACATTTTAACTATAATTTTACTGTCTATAATTTGTAACTACATCTCAGATTATTTTTCCTTTAAAAATTTTGACCCGAAACATACAGTTTACTAATTCGTCCCTAATACTCCAATGTGAGTGAGCTGACATGCCGGTATCTAAAGTGGACCCTCCAAATAAATTGTAACCCATCATTTTATTCAACCCTGGACACTCAGAAAGCCCTGTGCCTCGTATAATGGCTAAGTGAGCCTTACTTATTACTATTCCACATATATATGGCACTGTTCTTGTGCTTTTGATACATTCAAAGTAACTGTAAAGTTTTCCTTGACTGCTTTAAGGAGTTTTTAAAAGGGAATTTTCAACATTATAAGGTCAAACTTGTCAAACCTGCCCTTATGCTGCTAAATGACTCAGCCAAGAACATTCTACTCCCTCCTGAATTATCATCTGGATGGCAAAGATCTCTCCAACTGTGCCCAACATCATTAGGGATTCTCTAGGTTTCTCTGCAGGCAGCATATCCATCATTAAGATTAATGTCTTACCACATTTCAGATTCTTACATTCATGCCAGGCCTCTGTCCAGCTTCTGGTTATTTTGACAGCGAACATCTAAAAGTGTCTAAATTCTACTCAGTATCCTAGAATACACTTCAGGATGTTAGATTGAACAATTCCCAGTATCAAACTGTATTTCTAAATTATTAAAAACCATCACGCTATTGAAATATTCCTTATAACCATGGGGGAAAGTTGTTTGAGTCTATAGCTGCAACTCATCATGTTCTTGTGATTCAATTTAATACTTCTGTTGTCTTAGAGCTCTTTTCATTAAATAACTGGCTATAAATACCACATATATTTTATTGTATTGGACCACAGTCGGTCTCTGGTTGTTGTTTCATATTTATTTACACTTTATTTGTACCATCAAACTGTTGCAAAAAGCGCAATATCACACTCGTATCCACATGTCTGTGTTTACCTATGGTGAACTGAGCCATACTGCATGGCTTTGAGTTTTATAATGCTCATATAATTTATTCATATTTTTATAATGGATGTTTTGTAAAAATGAATATTCAAAGCGTATTTATCCAATTTGAACCTTATCTAAATAGCTAGTTGTTTTAATTTATAGTGTTCAGTTAATTTGAATTATATTTTTTAATTCAATTTGCAATATTTAGAGCGCATACTGTTTCTCCTGCTGTGCTGATTTATTGAACATCAGGTGTATTACATATACAGTACAGATCATCCAACTAACAAGTACTGTAGGTGGCAGTTTTATTTACCAACTCAGAGACAAATATATGCAGCATATCATTTTTATTTCTGCCTATAATTTTTTTGGTCACACTTTATTTTGATGGTCTGTTTGTTGAATTTAAGTTACATTCCAACTACATTCCAACTAATTCTCATTAGATTATAAATAGACTGTTCAAGTAAGTTGACATGTACTTGTAAAGTTTCTTATAGTCAGTCTGTTGAAGGAGCAGTACCAATAGAAATTAAGTAGACAGTCTACGACTCCTATGGACAATCAAAATAAAGTGTTACCATTTTTTTTTTATAAACAATGTCTCAAAAAAACGAATTCTGTCAGAATTTCATAAAAATACCTTCAACTTTAATTATATTTTTAAATTAGATGTCAAATAGATGAAATTATACATTTTCCACCTCATCTGATATATATCACCATATATATATTGGGTTGCAGCTGGAAGGGCATCCGCTGCGTAAAACATATGCTGGATAAGTTGGCAGTTCATTCCGCTGTGGTAACCCCAGATTAATAAAGGGACTAAGCCGAAAATAAAATGAATGAATCATTCATATATATATATATATATATATATATATATATATATATATATATATATATATATATATATATATATATATATATATATATATATACATAGGGTGAGCCATTTACATGGATACACCTTAATAAAATGGGAATGGTTGGTGATATTGATGTCCTGTTTGTGGCACATCAGCTTTAAATGTCACTTTAAGCTGTATAAAAGTGTCTTAAAAACATTTAGTAAAATATTATTTCAGTTATTAGAAATGGGTTAAATATTATTTCAGTTATTAGAAATGGGTTATTATGTTTAGAAATGTGTTGAAAAAAATCTTCTCTCCGTTAAACAGAAATTGGGAAAAAAATAAACAGGGGGGCTAATAATTCAGGGGGATAATAATTCAGACCTAAACTGTGTATATATATATATATATATATATATATATATATATATATATATATATATATATATATATATATATATATATATATATATATACACATACATACACACATATACAAGCAAATTAAATGACAGAATCTACAATCTTCTGAGATTCCATGTGAGTCAACCCTGAATGTCTACACAGGACAGAAAACTGCACTTGTCAAGTTTTCTCCTCAGTGTCTGAAAAAAGTCTACTAACTCACACTTCCAATATCACACTCACTTATATTCCCAACACCTCCCTCTCTCGTCATGGGCCTCCTGTGGACATTGCTGTTTTATTGGGAACACCTGTACTGTCTGCACTAAATTAATTTCTAAAGGCCGGTGGTGAGGAGAAACCGCCACTCACGATAAATTCAACTCACAGGAAACTCTAACCAGGGGAATAAACTTCACAGCACTCCACGGATGTGCGATGCAGTTCCTCTGAAACCCTGCACTGCGTGTATGGATCTGAGAGTGTGTATTTGTTCCAGGATGAAATCGAGAGAGAGAAAAAAAAAATTTCTATAGAGACACACGTCATAAAGGGAGTGAAAAAATAAGTGAATTAAAGTGGTGCTATTAGCACTGCAGGCCTGTAATCATCTTAACATTCTCTTTTCATAACCCGGCTAAACGGAAGAGCTCAGTCCTACAGTTGAGGATAATATCATATTATTTTAAAGCCTTCATGTACTTGGGATTGGCTCTGGGAGCTTTAGATATAGTCTTGTGATCTGATAATGCTGCTCAAAGGCTTTTGGGTCGCCTATTTTAGGAATCATTTTGATAGCGGATACAATGAAAGCAGAACTACTGTATAGAGATCTCTACATAAAAAGCCCTCTGAGCTACTTCATGATGAAGTAACCACTTTCATGAAATGAGAGTACGCCACCAGTTGAGCCTCAAAATTGCTTGTGAATTCAATTAGAAACCAGTTGGTGTTTAAATGAGTTTTGTGAATACAACATGCAACTAAGACTGCAGAGCGGGTTTTTTCTGTTGTTAATGGAAGAGCTGCATTTTTTAAAATGGAGGCTGCGTAGCCTAGTGATGAGCTTGCGTTTTACACCAAAGACTATAGAATACAAAAGACATGTCACTTGTATATTTTTGAATGGGGAAAAGTGAAACGGTCAATATGGCGAACGAAGCCCTGCCTGCTAGTACAGGAGCCAATCATTCATCGCTATAGACTGACGTTTCTCCAGGGGAAATGCTCAGACTAGACGTGTGTTTTTATTACAGTTTGGTGGTCAACAAACACGATGCAATCTCAGCAAATACCTGCTGCACAGACCTAAGAAATATATCCAGATAAAGCTTGAAATCTGTGCTTTTAAATGATTCATGTGCACCTGAAAACAAAGATTTTTGGTTTTGTAATCTGTATAAAACGGACGCAAGGTACAGTCTATCCTGTCAAACACACATGACGGCAACTACTCAAACGCCCACAAACTTGTAAACAAACAGTCGCTGTCATTTCTGGAGGAGATTCACCATCAAGACCAAGTTGTGGATTACTTCACCAGCATGATCTGACGATCATTGTTCAGAGGATGATAATGTGTAACACCGCCGTAAAGGAGGTTGGTGTGGTGATCTCATTCCTTTCGAGTGCACATGCGCACTAGCTTGGGCAACCTGAAAAAATGCTGATTTTGTTTGATTCAAATGTTTAGAAACTAAACTTATGAGATGGTTGTTGTTTAACTTATTGGGGATCCCAAATATGTAATCGTAAACTTGGCCAACAGTTTTGATGTATTTTGATCAGAATTTGATGTTTCCCCAGAAAGAATGCCTGAGCATACTGCCCGAGAGGCATTTTAAAGATGGCCGCCTAGTGAAATAACTTTCCTTAAAGGGACTTTGTTAACACTCTGTGTTTTTAAAAGCTTGACATGTGGAGAAGCACTCACAGAGTCCACCCGTCTTTCTCCAGTGCAAAAAAACACTTCGGTGGACACTTAGCCTAACCCTGCTGAAAAATCCAGCTTAAACCAGCCTTGGCTGGTTAGCTGGTTTTAGATGGTTGACCAGCCTGGTTTTAGAGGGGTTTTGGCCATTTCCAGGCTGGTTTCCAGCCATTTCCCGCCTGGTCTTAGCTGGTCAGGCTGGAAAATGACCAGTTAAATCCAGCTAAAACCAGCTTGACCAGCCTGGTTTAAGCTGGACATAGCTGGTTTTGGCTGGGCTCCCAGCCTGGCTAGGCTGGTCAAGCTGGTTTTAACTGGTCATCTACCAACCTGACCAGCTAAGACCAGGCTGGAAATGGCCTAAACCCCTCTAAAACCAGCCTGGTCGACCAACTAAAACCAGCCAACCAGTCTAAGCTGGATTAAGCTGGTCTTTTCAGTAGGAAAGAATTTACTGCTCTTAAAACAAAAACAGACCACTAAGTCAGTCATCTCCGTAGGGATGGGTGATAGCACATTTTTTTAAAAGTCCATGTGAACCAGAAATTGCAGAGACTTTTATTTCAAAAGGTTGGTTTACTACCAACTGAAACTGAATATTGAGTTTTCATTCCCTCATAGGAAACTAACAGTAAGAAGGACATGGTTATGTGATATGAATGTTGTAGCTGAAAATGTCAAAATCACGTCACCAACCACTCCAAATGCAGAAGCAAATGGTTGGGCTTTGATTGAAGTTTACCAAAACAAACATTATTTTTGTTAAATAACTGGCACAGAAATTCTAGTGTTGATTATTCACCTAAAGAATTACAATATGTGCTAGCAAAATAAACATTGTAAATTTTTATTTATATGTATAACTTTACTGCGATAAGATACTTTACATTAACATGTTAACAATTTGATACTGCCTATTATTTTAAATGTTGAATTTTTCAAAATAGCGTTAGTTTTTGTAGCAAATTTAATAGAAAAGCAGATTTGACAAATAAATCCAAATGTTTAAACAACCTTTATTCAAAAATATTGATTAAATCTTAATAAAATAAACAATAGAAAAAACATGCAGGGTGGCTCAGTGGTTAGCACTGTCGCCTCACAGCAAAAAGGTTGCTGCTTTGAGTCCCGGCTGGGTCAGTTGGCATTTCTGTGTGGAGGTTGCATGTTCTCTCCGTGTTTGCGTGCGTTTCCTCCAGGTGCTCAGGTTTCCAGTATAGGTGAATTGAATAAGCTAAATTCACCGAAGTGTATTTGTGTGAATGGGTGTGTATGGATGTTTCCCAGTACTAAGTTGCAGCTGGCAGGGCATTGGCTGTGCAAAACATATGCTGGATAAGTTGGCGGTTCATTCTGCTGTGGCGAGCCCTGATGAATAAAGGGACTAAGTCAAAGAAAAATAAATGAATGAACTAATGAATAAACTATGCATGCATTCGCTGATTTCTTTATTAAAAACATTCATCCACCTTTCTTTGTAGATCATTGGTTGACCTTTGACTAAATCAATGCAATTGCACGCCAATTCATAACTTTGTGATTTAGTAGCTAATTCGTACTCTCATTTGCGTATTTTATGATTTGCTCATCCTCCACTGAGGGGTAGGGTTAGAGATGGAGTTTGGGGACACTGGTCATTTTACAAATTAGATGTCATTCATAAAATTTTATTAATACATTCATACGAATAAGACACTTTTCTAACAATATGTAAAATAGTTAGTTTTTCTTAGAGATCAGGCTTACAGTCAAGAGATTAAAACAGCTCTGACCATTTTTGCTTCCCGAAATGCATATTGTGCAGTGTTTGTGTACTTTAATAAAGTGGATTAGATGCTTTTTTTGTCAGATACACAGCCGTTTCAGATGTTATCATAAAGAAAAACATAAATTTCATTCAGCACTTTATAACTGATTGTACTGTAACTGCAGAATGAAGTACGACATAAGTTTATAAGTTTAAAGTATAACATAAGTTTATAATATTTAAATGGAAGTAAAGTTGATCTATACATTTGATCATTTTTTTTTTGATAAACTTTACACAAGATTACAGTTACATGAACCACTCTAACCTTTATTGAATCAGAATACAAAGCAGGCACTGTTTTTGTTTTGTTAGTCCAAATATCTACAAACTCTGCCTTTTTAGACAAGTAAAAAAACAAGTGTTTTGTTTACAGATAAATACGATGTCAACCAATTTGTGTTTGGAAAACATGAAGGAATTAAGGTTACTGCTTACGTTTTATCAATTTAAGTGGATTGAACATAAAACAATCAAGTTGTCCCAAAACATCTGAAGAACTGTGTTATTACAGGTCAATTTAAGTAAGTAGTTTGAGCAAACAGCAAATGCTATTTTTTATTATTATTTTTTGTCGAGTGTACACTGTAAAAAAATGCAGGGTTGCACGTTATCCTTTATGTTGTCCCAACACAAATTGATTAAGTTAACTTAATAATTTTTACAAATTTAAGTCAATTGAACAAAAATCAATTGTTGCAAAAACAACAGAAGAATTCTGTTGATTATATATTTTTATATAAGTAGTTTTAACAAGCAGAAAAAGTCATGTTTTAGTGTAATAAGTCAAAATTGTGTTTGTCTAGGCAAAATAATCTGCCAGTGAGGTGAGTAAAATAATCTCGTATTCAGCTTGAAATGCATTTATTTTACTTATCACACTGACAGACAATTTAGCTTGTTTTAAGGAAAAACTCACTTCATCATCAATCATGAAAGAGCAGTGTCTTCATCAGAGCTCGTCCAGTCGCTCTGGAGAAACAATGATTCCTGACTGTCTGATGATAATCCTGCACACAGTGTTAAAAACATTTAGTTATTAATGCATTAATTCATATTAAAATATTGTTACAATTTAGAAAATCCTGATATGTACCAAGACAAAAATACCAACAAAAATACCTGAAAATGCCAAGACAAATTTGAACAAAATTTTTTCCTTGTAAGAATGATGAAATTGCTGTTTTTTTCTATACAAATTGTGCTTGGAAACTTAAAAGCTCATACTTTTTACACTTTTTTTTTTTTTTTACACTCAAAAAATGGCGTTTGCTGTTTGTTCAAACTACTTATTTAAAATGATCTGGAACAACACAATTCTTGAATTTTTTTTTTTGCGACAACATTTAAATTGTAAAAATTAATAAGTTAATATTGGTCACATACAGTATGATTGTTTTACATGTAATATAGTACAATGTTAATAAATTACAAGAGAGTGTTGTGGTGAATTAATTTATGTGTTTCCCAAAACCAAAAGCTGCTGGTTGAAGATGCAGTCGCAAACAGTAAGATGTGTTGCTGAAATGAATGCTGTAGTTAAAGCATTACCATAATTAATTCCATATGTTGCATGCTCTCATTCAAATGGGATTTCACAGCAATTTCTAACTGTTTGATTTAGTAGCTATTTTTTATTATTGCACAAACCATCAAGAACATACATACAACAACATAAAATAAAAGGTGTACATACAAAAACTAATATAACAAAATAAAAAATTTAAATAAATTTAAAAAATACAATTCACAAAGCATAACTGTACAGCATTTTTAAATCCAATGATTTTAAGAAATAACAGGGGGATCAAAAGAATATTATAATAATTCATACATATCTCAGATTTTTTTTTTCAACAGTTTCACAGTAGAAATAAAAAAATCAAAATCAAATTTCTGTTTGTGTATGTGAAATGTTGCCAGTAATAGAAAGAGATTAACAATATATTAAAGACTTGTGTTGGATTTGTTTTCATAATAAAAATAATATTTTTCAATGTAAATTAATAACTAAGTTTTGTCATTTTAAAAAATATATTTTGCTAGATCCTTCCTGACACTGTTTACAACTTCTCTTTATCTACATTACAGAAACTACAGATGTCCTCCTTCTCAATATATTTTCTTAATAAAGATTTTATTATTGCTTAATTTTAATGTTAATAGTGTATTTGAATGGAGTTAACCAGGCTCTTTTCCAATTAATATTAACTATAGTAAAGTTTAAAAAAAAAGTGCCATTTAGCTGTAATTTATTTTGCTTCTGAAAAATATTACAAATGTGTTAACTCAACACCTTCTAAATGTAATTTTGGGTTTACAACAGAAAGAGAAAGATAGATTTGATAACTAAATTAAATTCTCTAAACAGTATTGGGAAATTGTAAATAGACATGAATTGTTTATATGATAGAATATTTCCGAAAAGTTTCACAAGATGATTAATTAATTTAGTGGCTAATTCTTATCAATTTTAGTATGATTTGCTCATCCTCCAATGACAGGTTTAAGGCCACTCCTCCTTTTTAAAATTGTACGAAATAAATAAAATCCAACACGGGCTCATTGAGAAAATGTGTCCAGGGCTACATTTTTGAGAACTGAGAATATGTGCCATGTGGTACATAATATCTGCATTTTGCGTGCAAAATGAATGCTACGGGCGCATTGATTCTGTAAGGCTTTTCAACATCCAGAGCTTTTTGTCTAATTGCATCTCTGTTGTCGTCTTTTGGTTCGTCTTTTGATTGTCGCCTTTTCTCATATTTATTTTCGTGTTGTCACTTGTCACTTTATGTACACTGGAAGCTTCTGTAGCCAAAACAAATTCCTTGTGTGTGTAAAGCACACTTGGCAATAAAAAGTTATTCAGATTCATACCTGACTGTTTTGCTTGGTAGCAACACCACCAGACTTGTGCAGCAGAACAGAGCCAACCGGATTTTGAGTCTTTTGAAGGATGGCTCCGGAAACAAAGTAAAACGAAACCCTGAAAAAAGCAGTGTGATACCATGGTAAATGCACACAGTTTTGATGGCTTTTCTCTTTCAGTTTGCTTTTAAAAACACTAGTCTCTCACTAGTCATTCCTGTCATTCTAGTCGTGTAGATGTGTATGCTATAATTCTCATATTGTATTTTCAATGAATGCACAATACACAAATAAGGCACCAGTATTGTACATGCTTTTTGTTACCACAAAAACTTCTCTTTTTGTTTGATGGGATGACAATTAGACCTAATATAAAATGACCCAACACATTCCTTTAAAAAGGAAAAAAAAAACTTTGATGTAATAACGTTCTTATTTAAAAAGCTCAGAATACAAAAAAACATTCACAATAAACAATAAAAGACATTTAGCAAGGAATCAAATGCAATTGTTCCAGTTTTGACCATCTGCAGGCCATCCATTTAGACTTGTAGTAAAAAACAAGCAATTAGCACAGCTTGTTTCCCAGAATTCTGGGTTTGGAGAAAAACACAGTCTCGCAGGACCTTTGATTCCCAAAGCGGAAAAGCAGAGTAGCATGTAAATACGTCAGCTTAAAGTGCTTTTTCCAGCTTCCTGGCACCGCAGGAAGCACACATCCACCAAGCAGGGGGTCTTCGACATCAAATAAAGAACAACTGCTGGGATAGTGGAGAGCCCAACACATCCGGAGTGCTTCAACCTTCGGAGAAGCAGCTCTAGCTCCAACCAGAACTCCAATTTAAAAGCTCTCACCGCCATTACAAATGAGTCTCACAGAACACGAGAGAGACCACCCAGCAGTCGGCCAAATCTCCACTTTCTCTCTCTCTCTCCAAGACAAGAGTGGCAGGTTCACTCGCTCTGTGAAATACAACAACTTAAGGAGCTGGGAAGACGCACAGTGTCCGTGGGAACCCCTCACACTGGAAAAGGGAACGCTCCCATGGCGCTTTGTATGTCTAGCTGTGGTGGCTGGGACGCGTCTAATGGGACGTCTTACGCTCTGATTGTCCGGTACAGCTTACAGAGAAAGAAGCTGCAAAGAGCCTGGCAGGAAGGCCGTAATGTGCCAAAGATGTGTCTGTGAACAATGGTGATCTCTTAGTGTGGCGGTGGGGAGATAAGCAGCATTTCTTTTGCTTGGCATGGCATTAAAAGCACCCTCGGCGTTTCTGAAGCGAGCGCGGCTGTTGTGGGCAAGAAACAGCAGCCCTGTGGGTTCGTGTTATTGCTGGATGTTTGGTGCTCCAAGAGCGCCATGCTGTGGTCACTTGCAAAACTGCATCAATGTGCTACTCATCATTAGCCAGTTGATTACAAAAATATCAAATTAATTAATTTATAGAAACATGACTTATTTAGAATTGTATTTTTTTAAGCTGCAAAAACCTGCAAAAGTTCAAACACTAAAAAAGTGATTAGTTGACTATAAAAAGTGGGTATATCAGTTTGATTAATCAGAATGATTAGGAAAATTAACAATATGCACACTTGTTTCAAATAACAACAGGTTCACTCACTTTTAGATAAAACAAATAAATAAATGTCTTTAGTCACAACTTTGTTGTCACTTTTTCCAGAGATTTTCAATCAGGTTTATATCAGGACACTAGGCTGCCATTTGATTAAGTTTTTTCCTGCTTCAAGTACTATAAAAAGCTATTTGTTGGCTTTAATTTAAAAAATTGTAAACATGTTACCTTTAAATCATTAAGTAAAATAATTATTTTCATAATTAATTTAAAGTAAATTCAACTTAAAAGTTTACAGTAACTTATTGCTTTTACAATTAAGTTAAAACATATTATAGAAATAGAGCGACAAAAATAAACAAATAATGTAAGTGTACATTTTTAACATAATATAAAATAGATAGCAGTTTTCTTTATTACAAATAAGTGCAACTGTATGCGTTTCAGTGGCTAAAGGGGATAAAAAAAAAATTGGGATAGAATCGGCCTGCAAAAAGTTCAAACACTATAAAAAGTGTTCCCCTTCGGATGGGGAACTCCAATGCTATGTGGAAACTTCCACTATGGGGATTTCGTCAGAATCCAATCATCTGAAAGAGTATAAAAACGGGCCAATGAAATGCCAATGAGTTGGCAGCGTCAGCGTGCACAGCTGGCGTCAATGACAATCAGTCATGCTACAAAGACGCAGCCAGTGCCATGCTCGACATCCTTTCGCTTTCAGAGCCTTTCACGAAGCTTCTGAGAGAGTCTTTGAGGGTATCTCCAACCTGTGTCTACAGAGAGAGATCGAGAAGCAGCTTCTCTCGGTCCAGAGCGCGTATACGCAGTGGCAGATGGTCGAGCTGGGTATTTCTCCCTTGTCTGGCGTCCTTTGGGTCCGGTCCTCCAAGAGCGGTTTGTATATAGGAAAAAAGCTTTCCTAAAAGAGCCACACGGTCGTGAAGCGCGTCTTTTTCAAGACGTCACTCCGACCGTGCGTTTCTGGATGCGGTGGTTTCCTATCCCCGGATGATGGGCACGAGCACAGCGTTTCATGTCTGGGGGTCCAGCATGTTAATGCGGTGCTCGCGGGCAGTGCATGCCATCACTGATGTCATGTCTGTTGCGCAGTTAAGATCGCGGCTCGCTCTTGCAAAAGAGCCACCCACCCCAGTTGTCCCCCGCACTGCGGTTGGCACTCGGGCAGATCTGAGGGTTTCAGTGAGAGTAAATCCGCCGCCCCCGGGCCGTGGACCTCTCGCTCCTCCACGCGCTCCATCCAAGCTTCAGGTGAAGAGAAGCGCTCCGTCCTTGGATGGTCGCTCTCACCTGATGACACCGGGGGTCAGATGTCCATCGCTGCATCGGAGGATGGGCTGTCATTGTCTGATGAGGATGCGAGCCCGCTCGCTCCCTCCCTCCGGGGTGGAGAGCGCGGCGTTAGCATCTAAAAAGCAGACGTGATGGCCGTGCTTTCTCGGGCTGCTTCGGCCGTGGGTCTGGTGATGGTTTATCCCCCAGCCCCGCGGCCGGACCGACTAGATGGGTGTGATGTGGAGGATATAAGGAGGCAAGACCTTCAAAGCCTCCCATCCCCTTCTTCCCGGAAGTGCACAGTGAACTCACGCAGTCCTGAGGGCACTTTTTTCTGCCCGATCTGCGTGCGCTTCCATCCTCACCATCCTTGGAGGTTGGGCTGTCAAGGTCTGACAAGGATTCGAACCCGCTCGCTCCCTCCGGGACTTTGAGCGCGGCGTCGAATCCAGAAGCAGACTTTGCGGCTGTGCTTCCCCAGGCTGCTTCGGCCGTGGCTCTGGAGATGGTTTATAAACCTGGTGATGTGCGTGACGTTGACAAAGTTCGCTTTCTTAACTCACCCATATCCCAGGCTGGTCTGTTCGGCGACACTGGCGGTGAATTCGCCCAGGAATTCACGCCGGTGATAAAGCAGTCGGAGGCGATGTCGGCGGGATTGTATGACCGCTCCCCCCCGCCGAGCCATCCACATCCACTGCTTTTTCGCCGAGGACGCCCGCCCGCAGCTTTGCTTCGCCGCCCCCGCCTGCGCCTCCGGCCACGCGGCTGCGCCGAGCATCGCGCAGGCAACCAGCGTCCCCCGCCCAGGGCGCAGCTAAGTTCGGTAAAACGGACCGCGAAGCATCCCTGAGGCAGGCCATCTGGGGAGGAGGGAATTTGCTCTTTCCCCGCTGGAGGGCGGGGCACGTTATTTAAAGGCGTAAAAAAAAAAAAAAAAAAAAAACGCCATCAAAATCCTCAGTGAAAGAGCACTTTTCCCCTCCTCCGGATGTGACAGCCCGAACACTGCCAGTCTGGGACGCTATGCCTTCCAGCTCGCAGGATCGGTGCATTTCGCCAATGGCTCATGGAGCGCGAGAGAACGGTCTCCTTTCTCTCCACTCCCAGCCCCTCTCCTGGAGTTTGAGTGCGAGACGAGAACATCTCCTCTCCTGCTCTCCTGTGGGACCCCAGCGCTCCCCGGATGAGCCCACTCACTCCACGCTGCCCCGCCGCTGGCACGTCAGCGTTCGTGCGGGTGGGACCATTTGCGGGGGCTCTGCCTGCCTGGTTAGCGCGGGCCAGCCCATCGCAATGGCTCATCCATACGACCAGACTCGGCTATGCGATTCAGTTCGCGAAACGGCGTCCCAGGTTCACGGGCGACCAGGGTCAGTCCTGCGTCCGCCCCTGTCTTGCGAGAGGAGATTGCTGTCCTCCTGGCGAAGGACGCAATCGAGCCGGCCCTCCAGCCGAGATGGAGCGCGGGTTTTACAGCCCGCACTTCATCGTGTCCAAAAAAGAGCGATGGGCTATGGCCAATCCTTTATCTGCACATTTTGAACCGCTGCCTTCACTGGCTGCGCTCCGAAATGCTTACGCAGATGCGCATCACGCGATGCGTTCGTCCTCAGGATTGGTTTGCAGCAATAGATCTGAAGGACGCGTATTTTCATATCTCCACACTTCCACGCCACCGGCAGTTTCTGCGGTTTGCGTTTGAAGGTCGAGCGTGGCAATACAAGGTCCTCCCCTTCGGGCTCTCTCTGTCTCCGCGAGTTTTCACCAAGCTCGCGGAGGGTGCCCTCGCGCCCCTTCGGCTCGCCGGCATCCGCACGCTCAATTATTTCGATGACTGGCTGATTTTTAGCCCACTCTCGGGAGCAATTGATTATGCACAGAGACAAGGTGCTCCGGCACCTCCGCCCGTTGGGGTTTCAGGTCAACCGAGAAAAGAGCAAGCTCGCCCCCGTGCAGAGCATCTCCTTTCTCGGGTTGGAGCTGGACTCGATCACTATGGAGGCGCGCCTCTCACGAGAGTGCGCCGAGGTAATGCTGAACTGTCTGAGAGAGTTCGACAGGAAAAAAAGTGGTCCCCCTGAAATTATTTCAGAGGCTCCTGGGGCATATGGCATCCGTAGCCGCGGCCACGCCGCTCTGATTGCTCCATATGAGACTACTACAGCATTGGCTTCACGATCGGGTCCTCAGACGCGCATGGCACGCGGGCACACACCGAGTGACTGTCACTGCGCTGTGTCACCGCACCCGCACCCCCTGGAAAGGACCCCTCCTTCCTACGGGCCAGTGTGCCCCTAGGTCAGGCGTCCAGGCAGGCTGTCGTTTCGGCAGATGCCTCCAGTATGGGGTGAGGGGGCCGTGTGTAGCGGGCATGCTGCTGCGGACCTGTGGAGGGGAACCCAGCTGCATTGGCATATCAACTGCCTAGAGCTGTTGGCAGTGTTTCTCGCTCTGCGCCGCTTTTTACCGGTGCTGAGGGGGCAACACGTGCTGGTCAGGACGGACAGCACGGCCGCGGTAGCGTATTCCATCCGGATGGGGGGTATACGCTCCCGCTGCATGTCTCAGCTCGCTCGCCGTCTGCTCCTCTGGAGTCATACGCGGCTGAAGTCGCTGCTTGCTATTCACACCGCGGATGGGCTCTACCGTGCGGCCAACGGGCTCTCACGGCAGCTCTTTCCCCGGGAGAATGGCGACTCCACCCCGAGTCATGCTTAAGTATGCACTCCCCCCAGTGAGCCTACTCGCGCAGTTTCTGTGCAAGGTCAGGGAGGACGAGGGGCAGGTCTTGCTAGTTGCGCCCCTGGCCCAACCGGACCTGGATATCAGAACTCTCCCTCCTCGCGACGCCCCCCCTGGCGAGTCCCTTTGAGAGAGGACCTACTCTCTCAGGGACAGGGCACCATCTGGCACCCTCGCTTAGTTCTGTGGAACCTCCACGTGGGGTCCATAAGACGCGACGAGGAAGACCTAGGTAACCTACCGGTGGCGGTGGTTAATACCATCACTCAGGCTAGTGCACCCTCTACGAGGCATGCCTACGCCCTGGAGTGGAGTCTATTCACTGAGTGGTGCGCTTCTCGCCGAGAAGACCCCCGATCTTGCCAGATCAGTGTTGTGCTTTCTTTCCTTCAGGACAGGTGGAGCGAAGGCTGTCGCGCTCCACACTGAGGGTTTACGTGGCCACCATCTCCGCTCATCATGATGCGGGGATGGCGGCACCGTGGGGAGGCATAACCTCATCATCCAGTTCCTCAGAGGTGCGAGGCGGATGTTTTCCCCCGCCCCCCTCTCATACCCTCTTGAGATCTCGCGGTAGTGCTACGAGCCTACGTGGGGATCCCTTCGAACCACTCGACTCAGTATCCTTGAGATTTCTGTCCTTGAAGACAGCTCTGCTGGTCGTGTTGGCATCGGTTAAGAGGGTTAGGTACCTGGAGGCATTTTCGGTCAGTGACTCGTGCCTAGAATTCGGGCCGGCCTACTCTCACGTTGTCCTGAGACCCCGGCCCGGCTATGTGCCCAAGGTTCCTACCACGTCGTTTTAACAATCAGGTAGTGAGCCTGCAAGCGCTGCCCACGGAGGAGGCAGACCCAGCCCTTTCATTGTTGTGTCCTGTTCGCGCTTTGCGAATATATGGGGACCACACTCAGAGCCTTAGATCCTCTGACCAGCTCTTTGTCCATTACAGTGGTCGGCAGATGGGAAGTGCCGTATCTAAACAGAGGTTGGCCCACTGGATAGTGGATGCCATCTCCCTCGCCTTTGGGCCAGGGTGAGCCGTGTCCCCCGGGGGTGAGAGCGCACTCCACTATGGAGCATCGCATCCTCCTGGGCGTTAGCACGCGGCGCCTCTCTGACAGACATTTGTAGAGCTACGGGTTGGGTGACACCCAATACATTTGCAAGGTTACAATCTGCGAGTGGAGCCGGTTTCCTCAAGGATATTAGGCAACCCTTGGTGATTGAGGAAACGATTCGGTTGAGGTGTCGAAACACGCTTGCTGCGCCACTCTCCCTAACCCGGAGATACGTGCGCTTTTTCAGCTTTGTCAGTTTAGTTCCCCATTTCTTTGGCGAACCCTGCAGAGTTCCTCCGAGGCCCCCAGCACCTGACTCAGCGGAGGAGTCAGGTGTTGGCCCGTTACGTTGTCGGCATGCCCGCTGGTCAGCCCGCGTTCTGGGTATAGGTGCCTGCTATGTGTGATCCCCGCTGGCGATCCCATACGTTCACTCAGCCACGGTATAGTCCCCCCTTCTAGGGCAGGCTCGTGTCTTCCCTCCCCGCTAACCATCCTTATGCTAGGACCCCCCCATCTCTGGGCTGGTCCATAGATTGTCACCAGGTCTCCCCTCTGGGTAGCAGGTGAGCTCCGCAGCGTCCTCCCTATCGGGACTGAACGCTTTCCCAACGTACTGTCGTATCAAACCTTTTTAGGGTTATTGCGACTCCCCGAAAAATATAACCGTTTCTGAACAGGTAAGTAAGGGCCAGGGGACACGTTGGAAGACTGTGTCTCGGGGCATTGTAGGTGCGCTTGCTCTACTGCGTGGCACACCCTTCGCCAGGGGCGCAGTAAGGTTCTTTCGTTGTGGCGTTTTCCATAGATTTCCCCATAGTGGAAGTTTCCACATAGCATTGGAGTTCCCCATCCGAAGGGGAACGCTACGGTTACTAAAGTAACCCTTCGTTCCCCGAGGGGGGGAACGGAAATGCTATGTTCCTTCGCCACAACGATTGTCCCTTAGCTGTTGAGCGTGAAAGTCTCTTCAGCTAGAAAAGGATGTCGAGCATGGCACTGGCTGCGTCTTTGTAGCATGACTGATTGTCATTGACGCCAGCTGTGCACGCTGACGCTGCCAACTCATTGGCATTTCATTGGCCCGTTTTTATACTCTTTCAGATGATTGGATTCTGACGAAATCCCCATAGTGGAAGTTTCCACATAGCATTTTCGTTCCCCCCCTCGGGGAACGAAGGGTTACTTTAGTAACCGTAGCGATTAGTTGACTACTTAAAAAGTGGGTAAATCATTTTCATTAAAATGATCAAGTAAATGAATGATGTGTCACTATTGTTGTTATTGTTGGCACTATTATTAATACTATTATTTAACAACCTGTACAGTGGTTAATACATGTATATCTATGCACTTGGTCTACGGCATGTTTTTCTGCATTCAAAAAATACAAAATAAAAGAAAAAAATTTGATGGAAATAAATAATAAAGTTAACAGTTTCAAGAAACAATGGGTTTATTCACTTTTAGATAAAGTCAACTTGCAGCTTTTGTGGCAATTACAAAATTTTGTGGAAAAGGAAACAACAACAATAATAATGATAACATAATAAAACGCCAAAAAGAAGTTCTGAAATAGACACAGTGGTGGTCATTATTATAAGACAATGTTGTCATAAAATAAATGAAATATCTACAAAGAGATCATTCTGCTCTAAAACCACAACGTATAGCCATCATTGGAGATGTGGGTAATTTTCCTTACAAAAACAAACAAGGCCTATATTGTACTGTCAATCCTGTTTCTTCACAGAATTCAAAGGACAAATTTTGGCTTCAGTTGCAGAATGCATGAATAACATTAGAGTTGAAGTTCTCAGGAAATATATTGACACTGCCAGAAAGATGATTAAAAACAGTATGATTATTTATCTCATATTTGTTGTGCTCAGAGAAAGCCTAAGCATGGTTTATAAACAAACAAAAAACATATTTTAATTAATTTTTTCAGATTATTTAGGTGTTCTAAAAATGTTGCCCATCAGTTTGAAAATATTGTAGCACAAAAGAAAGATTACAAATAAAATGTCTGAAGGTTTATAGCAGTCAAACATTAGTATAAAGCACAGTAAATATGTCCTCAAATATGGCTTGTGGGATCCACTTTCCTGAAGAGTTTAGCTTTTACACGGATCAAACTTGCACTAGATTCACACAGGGCATCTGCATCAATGATGGTGTGATCGTCTTGACAAGAGTCAAATACATTTAACCGCAACACAACTCAAAAAAGGCAGCTTTTGACAGCAAGTCAATAATAAACAACACAGACAATAATAAACACAGAGTACACAGACATTATATTTCTAGCATTACATGGACCCAAGACTTCATTTTAATACACAAGAGGCAACTTTTCTGATACAAATTACCATGCAAGTGCAACCGCACAGTGCATTTCAGTGACCAAACATGGTTTAAAATTGTTTTTTTTTTTGGATTGATCTTCATTAAAAACTCTGATTTGCATAGCATTGAAATTACCACATGATCTGAGTGTTTGTCAAAAACAGTATTCTATTCGGATGGGGATTTTCACATGGGTTGTGAGAGAAAAACAAAGACAATCTGGGGACATTCAGCTATAAAGGCAACAATACCCCTATAAAAAGGGTGAAAAACCCTGACATGCCCTTGTGAAACAATTATCGTTCAAAAAGGTTTTAGTCACAACTTTGTCATCACTTTTTCCAGATATTTTTAATCAGGTTTATATCAGGACTCTAGACTGCCATTTCATTATATGAAGTTTTATTTTCCTGCTTCAAGTACTACAAAACGCAATTAGTTAACTGTACTAAACCCCTTGCCTTAAAATCATAAGGTAAATGAATTATTTGCAACTCATTTTAAGTAAATTCAACTTGTTTCATTTAAAGAAATGAGTTTATAGTAACTAATTGCTTTTACAGTTAAATTAAAACATATTATGGAAATAGAGTGACCACAATAAATAAATAATGTAAGTGTAATGTACAGTAAGTGTCCATTTTAATACACAAGATGACAGTTTTTATTACAAAGAAATGCAACTGTTTGGTGGGTTTCAGTGGCCAAAAAGGATTTACAAAACAATTTTGGGATTGAACTTCATTAGAATGTGGATTTGGCAATTAAATGACCACATGACCTTGATCTATAGGCTTTATATAGCCTAGGGCTTTAGTTGCAACTTTGTTGTAAAGGTTAATCCAGAGATTTTCAATCAGGTTTAGGTCGGGACTCTAGGTTGCCATTAAATTTTTTTTTCCTGCTTCAAGAAAAGGTTTTACCTGTTTTGCAGTGGGACAGCACTGACCTGCATAAAAACTGATGGCTGATTGAGTAATACATGCAAGGAATCAACTGCATGTTGCTAAAAGAGCTTCTCTTAAACCTTCTAGCTGTAGAAGACAAAAACAGCTCCATGACGCTTTACCTCCACCTTCTCTTATTTGGCACACTTTTCTCCAGTTTGATGAAGAACAAAACAAATCTTACATAAATAAAACCAGCTTTTATCAGTAGTGAACTTTGAAATAGTATTCTGTCCACACAACACACTCCTCCTCAGTAAAAGTTAGTTTAGCCTTCTGATTCTTTGTGCAAATGAAAGATTGCAAACTGCAGGGCTTTCAGTCTATTCTTTTATGTATGTATGTCGAGATACAGGTCTTTACTCTGTTTAGCCATTCTATCTGCAGTGTTAAACTAATTGGCCTTTAAGATCCTTCTCTATATTCAGCAGTTTAAATAAAATTGTATCAAGGCTTTTTAGCAATGCTACAGATGTTATGCTGAAGTGAACATTATCTGAGTAAGTTTGTGGCTAGGCTTAAAGAAAAGGTTCACGTAGTAATGATTTATTAAACTGTAATGATTTATTCATACTCATGCCGTTTCAAACTCACATGACATCTTTCTTCTGTAAAAAGTCAACACAAACTGACCAGAGACACTTTGTTCAGTAGGCTCTTTGTATGGTGTTGTAGCTGAGATGCAACTTCTGAAACATGCAATGAAATTTACCCGGAGCAATGTACTGTATTATTTTTCACAAAAATTTGGGCTTCAACACATAATCACAATAAGGCTGGGCTGTATAAGATTATTTTAATTTTTTTTTGAGTGTCAATGACAGACATAAAATATCTATTAAAATATTGATATATACAGTAGAAGTAAAACTTGTTTAAAATAATTTGATGTGAGTGAATTATAATGAATATTTGAGGAGAACTAGAACTTTAAAGGTTTTTTAATTGAAATTGATTCAAATAAATTTTAGGTTATTTGTTCATATTTTTCATATTTTCAAAGACAAACACTGAATGATTCTTGAGGTGTTTTTTTGACCTCACTACAGTAGAGGTTGTCATGATTGCTCTCTCTTCTAGCAATTTGGAATTGATTACCATTTTGTCAAATTGATGGCGATCTTATTTGTACATTTTGTACATACATTCCACTGACTATATTAAGTGTTATGCTAGTGTGTAATTATTAATCTTGCTTAATTTTAAGGGTTTAATACACAAATAGTTGGCTGCATTCGAGTCCATTTTTTTAAGCCTTTCACTCGCTAACTTCTCTACATCTCGTTCACTTGGATGTACGTCATTAATTACATCATACAAGTGTCCACGATGCCCTAAGTATAGCCCGCGAGCTAAAGTTGACCCATGGCAACCTTTGATTTGGCCCACCAAGGTTAGGGCAAATGCCTTTAACAGCGATCGTCATTTAACGTAACATTTTGTTTCTTAGTTTAATTGTTGACCTACAAAAAAAGCCAACTGAAATGAAATGTTTCAATTAAATGTTGTGCATGAATCAGTTTAAAAATGTAAATACTGTAAATACACATGAAGATAGAGAACAATGGACAAGGTGGTGCAGCTTGATGCGTATATTCAGCATTGAACACCATTGTGTTATAAATGTGTTTGTTTATGTTTTTCATTGTAAGAAGATCATTATAAAATTTAAATTATTAATTATTTTAAAATTATTAATTTGATATTATTAATAATTATTTATTTATTTTTTTAACATTTTACCATTGCAGCTTTAATGGTACTGTATATTTACCTTCGGCCCACCATCCTCAATCAAGTTTGCTTTTTGGTCCTTCATAAGCAAAAGTTTGGGAACCCCTGGCCTAAACCCTTGAGCACTTGGGAACTGCACTGCATTCTGGTATGTAGGCTACAATGAAATACAATAGCCCAGGCTTATTGAAATTATATGCTTCAGATAACATTTTTGCAAAACGTAAAATACGTTGCTTGATAAAAATAAATTGTAAAATACGTATGTCGATGTGAACTTCCCTTTTTCACTTGAAGAAATGGAATGCACTTTAATATGGTGGCAGGTATTCCCCTGGGGGAACAAGTGAAATTTGCAAAGTTTGCCAAGTGCAAACTGCAAAAGTGTCTAAAAGTGAACTGGAATGCAGCTGTTGTCAAGTGAACAACAAAATGTTTCACCCTAGTTCTGTCTTTACGCTATAATAATTAAATAAATAATACAAAGCATCCCAAGCTTATTCTGAAAATGTAGCCCTATATACATTTCTGGAGACCGCCAAACCCTAAACCCAACCGACAGCGTTTTGAAAAGAAATCCAGAAAAAGAAAAGCCCCCTGATTTTCACCACATTTTCAGATTTTACCACATTCGTGCTTTGTTCTTTACTTGTTTATTTTATTTTTTGGCTTTTGTTTTTGTCTTACCTGCTTTCTCGAACCTTTCTTGGCTGGACTCAAAACCCGTCGTAGTGGTCAAGTCTTCTCTGCGTCACAAGTCCGTCGACATATGTTACGAACCACCTGACAAACTGATAACATCGGGAAAGCCATCTATACAGAGGTAAGTGGTCAGCTGCTAGCACGAAATGGAATGCAGCCATATGTACTGTACTTCTGGCTACTTAATTCGCAATCTCCAGAAATGTATATCCAGATAGCATACGAATATATTCAAATTCATATATGGGCCATTTAAGGCAAAGATTTGGCACTTATAGCAAAATGTAATCTGAATGTGAGCCTAATGTAACCTATGAGGAAAATGAGAAATTTGACTCAAAGGATGGAGGAATAACGTGGGCCACAGTTGGCAAAAATGTGGCATAGTCATTTAAGGGTAATCTGGGTCTTAACCTAAAGCGCCTCACACGTGTAAGTGCAAATGTGGCCCAGTTATCTTAAGACATATGTGTGCCACTTTTGGCAAAAATATTTGGTACAGTAAGCTCTGACTATTAGGGCAGTGAGCATTATGCGGCCCAGAGAAAATATGGCAAATGTGGCCCAGTTATTTTAAAACATATGTGGGACACTTTTGGTAAATATTCGGCACAGTAACCTCTGGCTAATGCAGCCGTTAGCCTATAGTGGCCTAGAGAATACATGGAAAATGTGCCCCAGTTATCAGTTATCTAACATGTGTGGGCTACTTTTGACAAACATCCGGCACAGTAAGTTATGGCTAATGTGGATTTGAGCCTATAGTGGCCCAGAGAAGATATGGCAAATATGGCCCAGTTATCCTAAAACAAATGTGAGCCACTTTTGGCAAATATTTGGCACAGTTAGCTTTGGCTAATGTGGCTGTGAGCCTAAAGCGGCCCAGAGAAGATATGGCAAATGTGGCCCATATATTTTAAAACATATGTTGACCACATAGACTAAAGTCACCATCATGAAGAAAAATGTTTGCTTTAGTTGGGCTCATAGACCTCTTAATATAAATTTGCTTTTGGGCTGCTGTAACTTTCAAGAACTTTGCTTGAAAAGTTTATTCATTACAGCAAGCAAGCCAAGTAAAAAAAAAACAAACAGTAAAATTAAGTGAGGCACAACCTGTGATGAAATAATATAATTAACTGATGTTAACCAATGTTTAATCCATTATTAGAAGTAACATAATAACATGCTTGCACATGCCACAAAATTATGAAGGTTTATAAGCTAAAAAATTCTATGGTTCAACTTCTGCTTACACAGACATCAATAATCAGCGTATGAACCTCAACAACGGTGACAATTAACAAAATGAACAAAACTCACAAACATCACAAACAGGAAACTAAAAGTTATAAAATCAACAACGTCAACATAAACAGCAGAATCAAAAGCAAATAATGAAAACTGTAGCATCAATAATTTCGATAATGTATTCATATTGCATTGCATGCTGGGATTTTTGTACTTTGCCACACCCAGCAAGTGTAAGGTAAGTGTAAGTGTAAGGCAAACTGTGGCCAAGAATAGGGTGAGTTCTGGTTCATTTAGTTGAATTCGGGCTAATATGTGGTATTGCTTTGGCTTTTTTGTGGCCCAGATCTGACAAACAGGAGCGGACCACCCTAGAACCATCATTCCATTCAGTATGTGGTCCAGATGTAAGTGTCTGGTGTGGGTCAAATCTGGGCCAGAATAAAAGCAAGCTGTGGCCCAGAATAAGGTCAGTTCTGGTTCATTTATTTGAATACTGGCTGATATGTGATATTGCTATGGCTTAATTGTGGCCCAGATCTGGCAAACAGAAGCGGACCGCCCAAGTGTCATCATTCCATGCGCTATGTAGCCGGATATAAGTGTCTGGTGTGGGCCGAATTTGAGTCACATGAATTTAGCTAGCTGGGTATAGGGCTACGTTTTCAGAATGAGCCTATGTTGATAAAAAAGTCTCATAAATTTACAGTTCTCTATATAATTTCAGCAAAAAAAAAATGTATGCATTTTTGAATATGGCATAAAACAAATTGCTAAATGGAAAATGCCAAGATGCACATAACATTTGAAAATTCACATACAAAATTAATGCATACAACTGAATGAGATAAACTTTTATGCGATAAAAAAAGTGCATAAAATACAATAGAAACACATTTGATTTCAGCATGTTCATCAAAAAATCATGTGATAATAAGAATGGCGTCATGGCACAGTGGTGTTAACTAATTGCCTAGGAAAAAAATTCCAGTGTGCGTAATATCATTGCACCTTCTGCAGCCATAGTACAGCAGGAGCATTTCTTGATTATTACACCAGAATGAGAGCATACTGTAATTTCTAGTTCTAACTTTTCAATTTCCTTTGCTCTTAGTACACAATGTAATTACATAAGGGTCAAACTTTAAATAGGAACACTATCTAAACTAGGGCTGCGCGATATTGGAAAAATTTAACATTGCAAGATTTTTTCCCCTGCAATATATATTGCGATATAAATACAATTTCACCAGATGACCTAAATGCCTCTATTTGAAAAGTCATTTATTTAGATTGATTAGGATGATTTTGTATGGGAATGAAATAAAAATATAATTTAAGGAATTTATTATATACAAATAATAAACAAACTGCAGTTATAAATAAACATAATGGAGCACATGTTAAAGTGAAAAACTGCTTTATGTTTTCTGGGGAGACTCTTAACAGTATTCAGGGACAGAAATTAAATAATGAAATGTGTATTATATAGATTATTTAATAAAAATTCTCTTTATTAAACTTCGTTATGCTTTTTATGTTTTCTTAAAATGCTTCAAACTCTTACAACGCTCACATATGCCTTAAAAACACATGAAAATTTTTAACTTTCGTGATAATGGTTCAATTCTACTATGTCTTCACAAATGTCATGTGTTTTGACCTTTGGATTCTGGTCAACTAAAAACCCAACTGAACACTGCATATATTGCAATGTAACTATTGTGGATGCACACATTGCGATATTGATGCTCAAACGATACATTATGCAGCTCTAAGCTAAATCTTTATTTGAAATTCTTGAGCGAGATGCTAATGGTCTAATCCAATTCAATGATTTTTGCTAAACTAAGCTAAAAGTGCTCCCACCAGACCCTGAGATTGAATGAACACAGTAGATTAAAAATGGCAAAACTCAACTGTTTAACTCAAAGTGATTTGTAAAATGAACCTATTTCCAAAAAGACAAAGTGTTGATTTAAGCTGATTTTTAAATAATAGACATTTACATCCTAAAACTAGATGTAAACTGCTGTATTACGGCAGTATACTTGTTCCACTGTTTTACCAGCTTAGTAAAAAACATACAAAAAGACTTTCTATCATGGTGCATTTACCATGAAGAAACTTAAAGGTTTCACACATCCTTAATCTTTCTCTGAATGCAAGGGTCAGCAGATCCGTGACTGAATTTAACACCACAGTGCGAAGTTTGTTACCTGAGATTTGATAAATTGCCCTGACCTCTTGGATACACAGCAGAACTAATGTACCATCACAGTGCTGTAGTGTTAGAGGCTGGGTGCTTCGCATGCCCTCTTCATTATTCAAAGGTAAAGAGACCCCCGGGCATCCAAGACAGTCAAGCGAGTCCACTGGTATTATGAGAAAGAGAAAGCAGGACTCATCCAGGGGGAATGCTGTGGTCTGTTCTAGCTCGGAGGAGGAACCTAACCCACATGCCTCCTGCCCTCTCTGGTTTATGACAGGGAGTATAGTTATTAAAAATTTATTACATAAGGGATGAGTGTTTGTTCTTTAACAGCCAGTCTTGATTCAAACATATGTAGCGTATGCTGGACTGAAGGTTCCTCAGGCCACTATGGTTTGTTGGAACATTGAAAGAACCACTGGCAAAAGCGAAATAAAATAAAATAAAACAGATAAAAAATAAAACGGAAAAAAAGACATTAGAGACCTTTTAACAATTTTTCAGTTTCTCTGGATTTATAAGTTGAGTAAAAGGTTCAACATGGGTTCATTCTGAAAATGTAGCCCTATATACATTTCTGGAGCTCGCGAATTATGTAGCCAGAAGTACATATGGCTGCATTTCATCTTTAAAACAAATGCTACAGGGTGGTTTGATGGCATTTCTTTTTTTGCTTACCAACTGACCACTTACCTTGTCCAGTTAGCTCGCCATGTACGTCGACGGTCTTGACACGCAGAGAGGAGTTGACTACGATGACGAGGGCGAAGAAGAGTTGCAGAAAGCAGGTAAGACAAAACCAGAAGCCAAAAAATAAAATAAACAGGGTGAGAATGTGTTAAATAAAGGGCTTTTCATTTTCTGAATTGCTTTTAATAACTGTCAGTTAAAGTGGGTGGGCGCTGGTCGATCAGTGCTTTTGAAAACACTATTGGTTAGGATGGGTCCGTGGGTCAGTCGATTGGTCAGTTAGTCATTCAGTCGACAGTTGCCACTGGTGGATTTATGCGTGAATAGTAGGCGCAAATTGAACTCGCAAGAGAAATTTGAGATCTGAAAAGCATACACAGCAGTCTCTGGTGGATACGTGAAAACAAGAAATGCAAAAAAAAAAAAACATATTTGCCGCTCTTCATTGATGCAAGGTAGGTTTTCAGTATGAGCCCGGGTTGCCAATGTTAATATTTGTTTTATTTTACAAAGAGGTATGAGAATGTTTTCAGAAATACGACAATTGGTTAGAATTTCAAATGTTTCAATGTGTTATTACACCAAATAATGATTTCTTGAATTTAAAACTTTGACATTGTTTTGTCTAAAATGAATATAAAAAAAATTATGAAATCATAGCACCTTGTTTGTTATTTAATGTTAAAAAATGGCAATTGATGGTAAATTCCTATCAAAATAAAAATTATATTTTAGTCAAACATGTAACTATTAATTGTAAATATAGCTAAAATTATGCTCAAAACCATTTCCTTGCCCCTTTAAACAAATGATTTACTTAAAGTCATTAAAAGCAAAATCTAAATCTGTATTTTCACAGAACACAATTATGAATATGTCTTAATATAAAATCGTCTTTTATTGTCTTTTTGTTTTTATAAGCTTTAAATGCTTATAACTTTAAAGTCTTATATTATCGTATGCAGCTTTGTGTATTAAACAATGTTTCGTGATGCTTAAATCAATGTTTTACCTTACTGGAATTTTTCTTTCTCCATTTTTGTGTCGATGGATTACTCTTCAGTGTTTGGGCTCTCAGTAGTGATTATTAAACCACACTGAACTGAGCTAAACTGAACTGAACTTAAACTCTGAAAACTGAACTACACTGTTTCAATTTACTATGATCTTCTATATGAAGCTGCTCTGACAAAGTCTACATTGTAAAAGTGCTATACAAATAAAGGTGAATGGAACTGAATTTTTGAAAATGCAAATTTAATTCAAGCTAATTACATTTTTACATTTTATGTATTTAATTATTTTTAGGTTAAATTTAGAAGAATTTAAAAGTCATTATGGGTGGAAAAATCATAGATAGATAGATAGATAGATAGATAGATAGATAGATAGATAGATAGATTTAAAACTTAGTCATTATAAGTAAAAGGTCATAAAAATATATACAGTGTAAAACCCTATAAGCATATTCCCAAGAGTTGTGGCCATCATAATAAGATATCCGTTTTTTTAAGCACAGGTTTTGAATCATTGATCAGTGTTGCCTTAAAATAGTACTGTAGGCTGAACACCAGGTTTTAGACAAGACCACTAGTCTACACACAGTCAACCTGCATTCAGCAAAAGGTCCAGAGGCCACTGGGTAGCATCTGGTCGAGACAGAAGCAATTCTAGCAGCCCTCTGACCCTTCACTGGCTTCTTCCATCCCGTCACGGTGTGACATAAGCCAGCCTCCAGAAAGATTTTATCTATAAACTCCCTCAGTTTGCTCTGACATGTCTTGCCATCCCACAAAACAAATAATAAAACCTTCTCTGTTTGGGTGACAGCAAGAATTAAAGACACTGACAGGCCCCAAAGAGCAGAGCGAGGTGTGTTCCTGACAGCATTTGACAACGCAAGTCTTGACACTTCCACAACACCAGAGCATCGTGTTTATCATGACTTGTATACATCTGCACTGACATTTTTGGCAACTTGGTAATTTCTCAACATCAGTTAGTTATAAACAAAGCAGTTTGGGATATAGCTGCTGTCAACGATGTGTGGTCCTGAGAGGATTTGCAGTTTTGTTTTCCTGATTATTGGAGCACAAAATGCCTGAAATTGGGGCAGATTTTATTCCCAGAAACTGCTACTTGCTGCTTATTGTGTTGTTTCGCAGTGAATTTGACCAAAAATCTTTAATGTAATGTAATTTATGCCAGTAACAGCATTGAAGTGCATATTAAATAGTTGACTACGCAGACAGACATTAATGTTACTTTTTAAAAGCTTCAAAAAAGATTCACAGAAAAATAGCTGGAAAAGGTAGAGAGTAGGCCTACTTACCGATATTAGTGTTAAGGTCCATTCACAACAAGAAACATAAAGATAATGACAGAGCTCTAAAATCATTCTGAATGTAAAACAGCATAGTTCAGACCAGCTATAACGATAAAGATGTAGAGAAACGATATTTCAGAATGATTGTTTTCTCAGCTAATTACACTGAAAGCCAGTCAGAATGCTTTGAAATATATGCAATT
Source organism: Danio aesculapii (assembly GCF_903798145.1). Lineage (NCBI taxonomy): Eukaryota > Metazoa > Chordata > Actinopteri > Cypriniformes > Danionidae > Danio > Danio aesculapii. The sequence continues at coordinate 30,862,901 of NC_079438.1, read as the reverse complement.
TAAAGCTACAAACGACTTGTAAAGAAGATTTTATTGATGCTATAAGCCCTCTTTTTAACAATAATTTAAAGATAATGACCATCTAGAAAACAATTGGTTATACCATGGGAAAGAAAGATAAAATACGTGGTAGGTGTGTCAGTCTATGCTAGCAACAAAGTTCCTCTGGCAGTGCTAGTTTTAGGATCTTTGTGTTACCTCCGTTGAAAATGCTGAGGAAAATAGTTTGTTGTCTTTATTCCACTACACTGAATATGATCGCTAAATTCGTTTCATTAGATTAATTAACATTTAAATAAAGAGTCAGGTCAGATGCTAGTGGCACACTGAGGACATCTGCTGGTTGCAAGGGATAATGCTGAATGAAAAGCATAAACTAAACAAAAACAGATTTTTATCGTTACTCAATGTAAATATTCTATTGTTATATATCATGCTTGGTGTTGGTTGAATTCGGTTTACTCACAGTGTTACTATTGATAAATTTGTCAATTACAAAAAATTTATCTGGCTTTAATCAGCTCTAATGTCAGTTTAGCTCTTCAGTGCAGTCAGATTGATCAACACAATATTTCTAAAGCGATAGTTCATCCAGAATATTTTGAACAGAATATAATCTTTTACTTCTTCAAAACATGTTTGAGTTTCTTTCTTCTTTTGAAGATATTTTGAAGAATGTTGAAAACTGATAAACATAGACTTCCATAGAATTTTTTTATACTATGAAGGTCAATGGCTTGGCTACCAGTTTCCAACATTCTTCAAAATATCTTCTTGAGGGATAATGATGTTGGAATTATTATTATTTTTTTTTTGATGAACTTTCCCTTTAAACGTAATTAACGTATAAATTCAAAAGTACCTTGTAGCAAGAAACACAAACCTCATAAGGTAAAAAGCACACACAATGTAAAAACTACATGGTCAATAAACAATGACAACATGTTTTTTATGTTTATTTAAATTAATAAAACAAGTATGTTTTTAATTGTTTCAACTGAATTATTTAAGTCATCCAATCTCTTTTAAGACGGTTAAATGTAATGCATGATAAAATACAAATTTAATTCTACTTACAAACTACTGTTGTTTTTGTTTTGTTTTGGTTTTCTTGCAGTTTTATTTTTCATAGTGCTTTTGCCAAATGAATGGCTTGATTAATTTTAAGCTGGATTGTCAGACTGTGGATTGATAGGACTCAAAATTTTCAATCAGTTCTTTCTGCCCAAATATTGAGGATTCACCAAATTGCGCTTGGTAGGAGGATGAGTTGTAGTCTGCCCAACAGATTGAGACATGAAAATAGAGCTGTCATTTAGCCAGTGGATGAATGTTTTATCAGAATGTGGCGCGTTCATGGGTGGCCATCGGGGTCATCCGAGGGTTTGTTTAGTTGTTGTGGTCTGGCATTTCAGTGTCGTGATCATCCCTGGGTGCAGTTCCACCATCTGTCCTGGATACGGACTAGATCTGGCTTGCTACAGTGATAAAGATGAAACCGACATAGATGCAATTCCTCTCCAATTACATTGGGTGTTATGGGAAGTGTTCCCGGTTTCGGGTCGACCTAGTTATTGCAGCCTAACAATCATTTAAGGGATCGGAATTATAGAAATATGATACAAAGTTATGTGCATTCTAGGTGAAAAGTTTATGGTTGCTTCTTCTAGCAATATCAACAACATCTTTATACATTTTCCTATTTTTGGATACTTCAATGATACTTCATTCATTGAGTAATCCATTCATTCATGCTAAATCAGTCTACTAACCTTTAATCACATAATTAAAACTCCCCTAAGGTAAAAAAGTTGAGTTTTACCATTTTTGAATCCATTCAGTCGATCTATGGGTGTAATAGTAGTATTTTTAGCTTAGCATAGATCAATGAATCGGATTAGACCATTAGCAGCTCACACAGAAATGACCAGAGTTTTATATGACTAGGAACTATACTCTCATTTCAGCATAATAATCAAACAACTTGACCGTACTATAACTGTAGCAGGCACAATGATATTTATTACCCAGAGTTTGAAAGTCTTTGACGAATGCTTCATAATATTGTCAAAAAAGTGGAGTGTTCCCTTATAAATGGTCATAACAAACTGACTATGAAAAATGGATATTTAAAGCTATAAACTAAAATTTTTCACTTGAGACCAACAAAAGGTGTTTAGGTGTATGTGAGAAGGTTAGCATCTCTTTCTACACAACTCCGCTAAGAGCTGTGCCTTGTGTTAACATTTCAACTTAAACATCTGTCGATAAGAGCTCTGCGGTCCCTTGCTTCTGATGCGTACGACACATCAGATCATTAAAAACAGGCAGTCGTCACCCCATGTGAAGCAGTGCAGTGTGCATGACGGGTAAACAGTATGCTAGCTCATTAGCAATTGACAATGCAGACAGCGTCGGCTTAAAGCCGCCATCAAGAATGTGAAAGCAATGGATTTATTCCCAGAGCGAAATCAACAGTGGAATTAACTCTGGAAAGGGGGAGGATGAGCTAATGTCAGAATTCGATTCATTTATTCATAAGTAACCTTCAACACAAGGCGTGAGGTGACAGTGAGATGATGAACCAATCACTGGAGAGATTTACTCAGTCTGTTTCAATATTCACCCTGTTTCACTTCAGAAAGAGAGGGAGAGTAGGAAAGAAAATTAGAGGTTTTATTTCCATGGAAGCATCAGCAAAAAAAACTAAATTGGTAACACTTTATAATAACTGCACACATGAATCATTTATTAAGCATTAGCAAATAGTGCATCGTTTGGTAATAATCAACTCTACATTAATAGCCATTGGTAAGCATTTTATAAAAACAGCTACAAATGATTGGCTTATAAGCACATATAATGTGCTTAATAGTTATATTTTCATAGTTTGAAAATATAACAGTGTGAGATCAAGGGGAAAAAGCCCCAGCAACCAAGCACATAAACACATAGACATACATAACATCACAATAGGGGATGTGGATATAGTTCGATGAAGGCTGCAGCCATCTGATCTTGCCGTTACAGAGCGCAGGTCATAGACCCGCCTACACAACACCAGTAGGTGAAAGCACACGAAGGAGTAGGATGCGATGCTATGTAGTGGTTGTCTATCTGTAGCTGTGTACGTGTGTGTGTAAGCCTGTAGAGTCTCAACCGGTGTCCTTGGAACAGGGAGCAGGAATTCAGAGCATCTTGTTATCATGTTCTCCGGGGGAAGTTGTTTGTCTCCAGCCGAGGCTGTCTGGCAGGAGAGTCACAGGGAAGCCGAAAGAGAAGAAACATTTGTTTCAAATTAATGTCAAAATCTGCCAATTTCGCATATATTTAATGTCCGTCATTTGTCTCCAGGTCGTCCAAATCTTGTTGCAAAGCTGCTAGTTTCACCCCGATAATTTCTAATTTGTGGTCTAAAGCCACAGTCTGGTTTGTAACAACTTTGCTCACCACCGTTTCAATCCAGCTGGCCAGCTTGGTGGGGTTTTGAGTTGCACTGACCACTTTTATCAATCGTCAGTACCCCAGGGCTCCACCTAAGCCCATCAGCAGAAACCCTGTCATCAAAGTTCCAAATAGATCTTCAATATCCTCCAGGGACAGAGCAGCCAGGCACACAACGTGCCACTTCTCCCACCCGTCCATCACGTATCAAGCAACGAACGTCCCCACAGGACAGTTGGGTTCCCCTGAACCCAAACTTCTTGTTGAAAAGATGGTGTCAATTGCATTCATAGACCAGTTGATCAAATTCATAATTCTTTATTTGTTTGGAGAGCAGGACAAGGGGAGCCTCAGAGATAGAATAAGATGAGACAAGAGGAGCCAGCCAGGAGAGATATGAGAGGGAGAGGAAAAAAGTGTGACCGCCTTCACCGACAACCAAAGAAGAAGTCATGCTTATTACATGTCTTGCCACATAAAAATTAGACACAAAACATTGTTGTAAGCATTAATTGTTTAGTAATTCTTTAATTAAATGCAAAGCTGACAGAAACAAAAACAGCTGACTGAGTAGGCCTACAACGTTGCACTAATCTGCACATTATCATTTACAAGATGGCGCCAAACAGTCAAAAATTGCAAATCTGACAGAAACGAAACTGGCTGAATAAAGCATATACTACCTACGTATTATTTATCCACAAGACAGTGCCACACAGTCAAAAAGAGTCAAAACATGTGGTGTGACAGTAAAGCAAATATATTATGATTGTGGATGTAAGGTTATTGATTTGAAAGTATTTACTGAAGGTGATTCGACGTTTCTGGATGAGGCTGTGTTATTCAGCGTTTGTTAACTAGGAATTACATAACTTGCTTGGCATGTCGCAACTGACCAATCAGAAGCTAGTTTTCCAAACTAATTACCTTGAACACATATTCCTAAAGTTTTGTGATTTCATCTAGTGAGGACAATTAATGCCTTGTAAATCCCTTATAAATGTCAAATGAAGGCTAACAATTTGCTAATGGTTAATAAAAGTATAGTGTGCAGTTATTATACAGCGTTACTCATAAAAATATTATTTTTATGATTCAGCTGGGGAACATTCTCCAAAAGTTTTGTTGTTACTAACTGACACTCCCCTACTTTATAGTGGCATTAATGTGCATTCGATTATTAAATGTCATCTTTCCCACATGACTTGAAGGCACTAAAACATTAGGAAATAAAGCAAAACAACAAAGAGCAAAAAATAGCAAAGGTGTCCTTAGATGCCATACTCATTATTTACAACGGTGATTTGACATTAATTCAATCCTGAACCATTTAATTAAAAGAAGTTCTCCTCCACAGCCTGCGGGATGCCATTACCATTTTAAAGTTCATTAATTAACTAATGTGGTTCAAATGGCAAATGTGTAGAAAACATTATTACAAAATGGAAAACTGTTGTGATTGGTTTATTTTCCCAACATTGCATTTTACTATACAGTTAACAAGTTGCAAGAAAACACTAAATCAATGCTGTTTTTGCAGTTATCAAAAGATAAACATCAAATGTAAAATATGTATGAAATACAGAGACTTGACAGGAATAATCATTACTATATCAAAATATTCATTCCTTTTTGTTGCCCTTTATGCAGTAAAATTTTTTAAAAAGATTTTAGTTAAATTACTTTTAATCTAATAAAAATAGCTAAATTAATTTCGCATAAACATTCCATTAAATAAACATTATAAAATGTATAATGATAATGCATTGTTGTAGCAAACAACCAGTCTTGGGTTACAGTTTTGATACAAGTTGCTTAATTACAAACCCATATTTAAATTACTTTTAAATTTTAAACTTAATTCATCAATAAGTAAATTAACTACTTGACAAAATACCTAAAATCCCTATAAATGTAAATGCATAGATAATAGAACTTTATTGAATTCAATTTATTGAATTTAGGTCAAACTTAAGCTCTTAAAAAACTTTAAAAAATTAAAACATGTTTTAAAACAAACAAAAAAGAAATTCAAATCAGTGACATCATATTTCATACATACTGTATCATATGCTGACATACATTTCTTACTCATTTCATTGTTTACTGGTTCTTAAGCATCTGAAATTATCTGCAAATTGTCAGACACATCTAACTTAACCTTTAGCTATCAAATGGGGTTAATATGCTAAATATCTGAATAAATAACTTTAATGTTTCCAATAATCAAATAAATGTAAATATTTGTCAAAGATAACACAAGTAACCACATTATGCAGTTTTGAAACGAAGGTTTTTAATATTAAAGTAAAGCTAGGTCACGCTTTATTTTGATGGTCCGTTTGTTGAATTAAGTTACTTTGCATCTACATGCAAACTAATTCTTGTTTGATTATAAGTAGACAGTTAGGTTGGGGTTAGGGATGGGGTTGGGGTAAGAGTTAATGTAAGTTGACATTTACATGCAAAGCTTCTTATAGTCAGTTAAATGTCTGTTGAAGAAGCAGTTTCAACAGATATTAAGCAGACAGTCTACTAATACTCAAATGGACCATCAAAATTAAGTGTTACCGAAAACTAAATACAAACTACATAGCCCTGTGTGAATCAAGCCTTTTCAATGAGTCTATGCCATCTAGAGTTTATTACAGTGCTATGGAGGTATTTTGGCCCACTTATCTTTACAGAATTATTGTAATTCAGCCGTTCAGAAGTGGACTTGCTGGTGTGCTTTGGATCTTGCAAATTTGCATGATGTGTTTACTTGTTTTATCTTAGACTAATATTTTAATTTGTTTGATTATCTGAAGGCATCACAGTGGCGCAGTGAGTAGCACGATCGCCTCACAGCAAGAAGGTTGCTGGTTTGAGCCTTGGCTGGGTCAGTTGGCATTTCTGTGTGGAGTTTGCATGTTCTCCCAGTGTTCGCGCCGTTTTCATCCGGGCGCTTCGGTTTCCCCAACCTAATCTCACAAGAAAACGTAAGTATTTTACGTTTTGTCAGTTTAGTGGCTAATTTGAACAAATTTGTAGGAGTTCAGTCGTACGAAAATGTAAAATTTTAAAAAGGACACGTGGCTCCCAACCCCACCCCTAAACCCAACCATCATTGGGTGATAAGCAAATCGTACTAAATTGTACAAATTAGATCCTACGAATTGATACGAATTAGCCACTAAATCAAAAAGTTACGAATTGCCATGAGATTGTATTGGTTTCCCCCAAAGACATGCAGTAGAGATGAATTGGGTAAGCTAAATTGTCCATAGTGTATGTGTGTGAATGAGTGTGTATGTGTGTGAATGAGTGTGTTCCCAGTGATGGGTTGCAGCTGGAAGGGCATCCGCTACGTAAAACATATGCTGGATAAGTTGACGGTTCATTCTGCTGTGGTGACCCCTGATTAATAAAGTATATATTTATAAGGATCTGACATTTTTGTCAAAATTGAGCTATTGACATTATTTACATTATGGGATGTTTTTTAAAAGATGTTTACATTTTAAGACTTGTTATTTAAAAAACAAGTGTTACACACATATTGTTTGCTTTATGGAATGCAAAAACTTCAAAAGCTCAATATCTCAAAATCATTCAGAACGCAGATAGAACCTTATAATTCCAAGGTGATGATTATATATATATATATATATATATATATATATATATATATATATATATATATATATATATAGTATAAAAAAAAAAAAATATATATATATATAGTATAAAAATAATTTAATTACAGTAACTATTTACTTTGTAAATGATACCCAATGCTGCCCCATGCACACCCAGCATCTGTTAATGCTACCCCTGCTGAAAAATCCAGCTTAAACCAGCCTAGGCGGGTTGGCTGGTTTTAACTGGTCGACCAGGCTGGTTTTAGAAGGGTTTTGGCCACTTCCAGGCTGGTTTCCAACCATTTTCAGCCTGGTCTTAGCTGGTCAGGAGGGGAGACAACCAGCTAAAACCAACTTGACCAGCCTGGTCAGGCTGGGAGCCCAGCCTAAACCAGCTATGTCCAGCTTAAACCAGGCTGGTCAAGCTGATTTTAGCTGGATTTAGCTGGTCATTTTCCAGCCTGACCAGCTAAGACCAGGCTGGAAATAGCTGGAAACCAGCCTGGAAATGGCCAAAACCCCTCTAAAACCAGGCTGGTCAACCAGCTAAAATCAGCCAACCAGCCTAGGCTGGTTTAAGCTGGATTTTTCAGCAGGGACTGTATAGACTTTTCAATTACAATTACATAATCTTTCTATCCACATGACTCTACATGATAAAAACTCTTCAGTGATTGGGAAACACCCACTAGCATTCAAAATGGATACTCATTTGCATGACCTCATCATTATTAACTACAAATCAATATTAGCTCATTGATCATCTTTGCAGCAATTTATACTGTCAGCTTTCATCAAAATTTCAAAGCTGATCCGATATATGTTAAACATTGAAATGTCAATCTCAACTAAGGCGATAGCTTGGATGAACACTCAGCATCGTGTCAATGTCATCATGCTATCTGGGATGTGACAGTGAGTTAACCTTGTTTTTTATAAGAGGAAAGATTGGAAGTTTCATTTTCCTGGCAGAGGTAAGGACAAGAGATGATTGGCAGACATATGTAAGGTTGCAGTTCGGCCATTTGTCCACACACAAATGCAGTATTGGATGACTGAAACTGAAACTTTCTGATATTCTGGATATAGTGTATTGTAGGCACTAAAAGTTTTTGTTTCATTCTCCTTTTTAATTTGCCAACACAGCTGGGTTTACACCAAACGTAGAAGATGCGATTGAAGCAAATTCCATACATTTGTGCAGGTCACACTGCCTTTGTCTCACATTTACATTGACTTTTACTCATTTACTTATGCAAAAACTTTGGTGTGAACACAGCATAAAAGGCTTTTGAAGTTATGGGTTCTATTTTGACGATCCATGCGCAAAATGCAATGCGCAGGGCGCAAATGCATTAAGGGCGTGTCAGAATCCACTTTTGTTAATATAAGGACAGGAAAAATTCGCTTTGTGCCGTGGCACATGGTCTAAAAGGGTTGAGCTTACTTTCAAAATGAGTTATAGGTGTGTTTTGAGAATAAACCAATCAGAGTCTCATCTCCCATTGCCTTTAAGAGTCAGTTGCGTCGCGCCATAGCGCATTTGCTATTTACATGATAGACTTTCTAAGTGTAAAAACTGAACCCTTCACTAGAGAGAAAACCGTTAGGGCTCTATTTTGACAATCCATGCGCAAAGTGCGAAGCACATGGCGAAAACGCATTAAGGGCATCTCGGAATCCACTTTTGCTAATTTAAGGATGCAAAAATCCACTTTGCACTGTGGCGCATGGTCTAAAAGGGTCGAGCTTATTCTCTTAATCAGTTATAGGTGTGTTTTGAGAATAAACCAATCAGTCTCATCTTCCATTCCTTTTAAGAATCAGCTGCGTTGCGCCATAGCGCATTTGCTATTTTCATGACAGACTTTGTAAGTGGAAAAACTGAGCACTTCACAAGCAAGAAAACAGTTAAACAGAGCTTCTACAGCGCAAGAATGAGAGATAAGCCTCCTCATTATTTACTTTTGCTTTCACTCTCGTGGATGGGGAAACATGTTGTATGCACAGACATCCATTAGCCTATAAATAATTAAGTTTGTTAAGCGCAAAGATTTGTTTCAAAACTATTTCTAAATTCAGTTCTAATTTCCAGCAAACGAATAAATGAACAATTATAACGAAGTGTAGTCAAACAACTGAGTTATATCCAAATACACATGCTATGCCCCATATGGTCTAAAACCTGGCAGGTGGGCAAATCTAAGCTTGTTTTTAATAAAACAAACATAAATATGCATATAATAAATAATACTGCTAATAATATTAACATTATACAAAAGCAAATTGTTATGAATAAACTAAAAAAACCGAGATGAAGAAGGCGTGAAAGTATGGTTTTTATATTTATGTAGGCTAGAAAATAATATGTTTTGTAATATTTTAATCCTTTATATTTATATCCTATAGGCTATATATCCTTATTATATCCTATATATATACTTAATATTTTAATTATTTTTCATATGTAAACATATTTGCATATTGCTGTAGCCTACGTCCTGTCTGTGTTAAGCAATGTGTAAGCAAGGCGCACAACTAACGCGCTTTGCGCTGGAGAATAGACCGGCTTTGTTCTGGTCTATTGATTAATCTATTATAGTCTCTCAAAATAGCAACGTGCCAGCAATGCGCCTTAACACGCCTCCTTTTTTAGATCAGAAAGCCAATGGGCGCACATACTGTATGAGCGCAAATGCATTTGCTATTTAAACAGCATGGCGCAAAACGTCAAAGCGACTCTTACACCAAGCTGAAACTAGCAAACAATTGCGCCGGGTGTATGATAGGGCCCTATATGTGTGTGTATTTTGTTGACAATAATATGTTGTAATTCTACGTCAGTATTGAATGCCATAACACTTTTTTAAATCTTATTTCATGATCCCCGTTCGGCATTTCCTGAATTCCCCTGGGATTTTTTATTTGACAACAATGCTGATGACACATGACTGTCAACACATCAGAATAGAGGCGAGTGCCACTTACTGTAAGTTTTAGATTTGGCATGAAAATGCTGGAGACCTTTTCTGTTCTTTTTTTTAGGGGAGTTCACATTTATTATGATAGGAAAGTGGAAATTTACAGAGAGAGGGGAAGGATCAGCAAAGGACCTTGAGCCAGGATTCAAACCCAGGTCACTATATTTACATTTACATTTAGTCATTTAGCAGACGCTTTTATCCAAAGCGACTTACAAATGAGGACAAGGAAGCAATTTACACAACTATAAGAGCAGCAGTGAACAAGTGCTATAGACAAGTTTCAGGTGTGTAAAGTCTAAGAAGCTAAGCATTAGTAAATTTTTTTATTTATTTATTTATTTATTTTTTTTTTGAGAGAGAGAGAGAGAGAGAGAGAGAGAGAGAAAGAGAGCGTACAGTTAGTGGTATAGCCAGAGAGGCAGTTAAGATTAGGAAGATTATATGTGTTTACTCACTAGCCACTAGGCTTTTGGCGCCAACTCTGTTCTTTTCCATTCTTTTTAGTTTAGAAGTTTAATATTGCAGGCTAGTTTTGGGTTTTGTTATATTATTTTCTTTTCTTTGTAATCCTCTTTTCCCTCAAATGTATGTATTTATTAGTTTATTATGGCATTATAATTAATGTCTATAGGTTTCTTTAAAAATATGCTTTTAAATGATGATTCATGTTTTAATTTGGAAATTATTCATAAATCACTTTGCTTTTCCAGTCATATTTATTTTGATAGATATTGTAATAAAGGAGTTGTCCAACACTTTTGTACCTTTTTTATGAGAACAATTGTGTATCTTCATTTCAATTGTACCATAAATGGTACAGAACAGTATCATAAGAGGTCTTTTCTTTACCATATAAGATACAACTTTTACAAAGGTACAAAACTGTTCCTTAAGGAACATTATTTGTACCAACGTGTACCTTTTTTTATTCTGAGAGTGGATTTTGCAATTCTTGCCATCTGTATACTTCTGTAATGAAGTTTAAGTGAACGCTACGGTTACTAAAGTAACCCTTCGTTCCCCGAGGGGGGGAACGGAAATGCTATGTGGAAACTTCCACTATGGGGATTTCGTCAGAAACCAATCATCTGAAAGAGTATAAAAACGGGCCAATGAAATGCCAATGAGTTGGCGGCGTCAGCGTGCACAGCTGGCATCAATGACAATCAGTCATGCTATAAAGACGCAGCCAGTGCTATGCTCGACATTCTTTTCTAGCTGAAGAGGCTTTCACACTCAACAGCTAAGGGACAATCGTTGTGGCGAAGGAACATAGCATTTCCATTCTCCCCCTCGGGGAACGAAGGGTTACTTTAGTAACCATAGCGTTCCCCTTCGGATGGGGAACTCCAATGCTCTGTGGAAACTTCCACTATGGGGAAATCTATGGAAAACGCCACAACGAAAGAACCTTACTGCGTCCCTGGCGAAGGGTGTGCCACGCAGTAGAGCGAGCGCACCTACAAAATATCCGCCTCGCACCTCTGAGGAACTGGATGATGAGGTTATGCCTCCCCACAGTGCCGCCATCCACGCATCATGATGAGCGGAGATGGTGGCCACGTAAACCCTCAGTGTGGAGCGCGACAGCCTTCGCTCCACCTGTCCTGAAGGAAAGAAAGCACAACACTGATCTGGCAAGATCGGGGGTCTTCTCGGCGAGAAGCGCACCACTCAGTGAATAGACTCCACTTCATAGGCATGCCTCGTAGAGGGTGCACTAGCCTGAGTGATGGTATTAACCACCACCAACGGTAGGTTACCTAAGTCTTCCTCGTCGCGTCTTATGGACCACACGTGGAGGTTCCACAGAACTGAGCGAGGGTGCCAGATGGTGCCCTGTCCCTGAGAGAGTAGGTCCTCTCTCAAAGGGACTTGCCAGGGGGGGGGGGAGAGTTCTGATATCCAGGTCTGGTTGGGCCAGGGGGCGCAACTAGCAAGACCTGCTCCTCGTCCTCCCTGACCTTGCACAGAAACTGCGCGAGTAGGCTCACTGGGAGAAGTGCATACTTACGCATGCCCCGAGACTCGGGTGGAGTCGCCATTCTCCCGGGGAAGGAGCTGCCGTGAGAGCCCGTTGGCCGCACAGTTGAGCCCATCCGGGGTGTGAATAGCAAGCAGCGACTTCAGCCGCGTATGACTCCAGAGGAGCAGACGGCGAGCGAGCTGAGACATGCAGCGGGAGCGTATACCCTCCATCCGGATGGAATACGCTGCCGCAGCCGTGCTGTCCGTCCTGACCAGCACGTATTGCCCCCTCAGCACCGGTAAAAAACGGCGCAGAGCGAGAAACACTGCCAACAGCTCTAGGCAGTTGATATGCCAATGCAGCTAGGTTCCCCTCCACAGGTCCGCAGCAGCATGCCCGCTACACACGGCCCCCCAACCCGTACTAGAGGCATCTGCCGAAACGACAGCACGCCTGGACGCCTAACCTAGGAGCACACTGGCCCGTAGGAAGGAGGGGTCCTTCCAGGGGGAGAGGGTGCGGCGACACAGCGCAGTGAAAGTCACTCGGTGTGTGCCCGCGTGCCGTGCGCGTCTGGGGACCTGATCGTGAAGCCAATGCTGTAGTGGTCTCATATGGAGCAATCCAAACAGCGAGGCCGCGGCTGTGGATGCCATATACCCCAGGAGCCTCTGAAATGATTTCAGGGGGACCACCTTTTTTTTTTTTTTTCTGTCGAACTTTCTCAGACAGTTCAGCATTAGCTCGGCGCGTTCTCGTGAGAGGCGCGCCTTCATGGTGATCCAGTCCAGCTCCAACCCGAGAAAGGAGATGCTCTGCACGGGGGCGAGCTTGCTCTTTTCTCGGTTGACCTGAAACCCCAACGGGCGGAGGTGCCGGAGCACCTTGTCTCTGTGCATAATCAATTGCTACCGGGAGTGGGCTAAAATCAGCCAGTCATCAAGATAATTGAGCGCGCGGATGCCCGCGAGCCGAAGGGGCGCGAGGGCAACCTCTGCGAGCTTGGTTAAAACCCGCGGAGACAGAGAGAGCCCGAAGGGGAGGACCTTGTATTGCCATGCTCGACCTTCGAACGCAAACCGCAGAAACTGCCGGTGACGAGGAAGTATGGAGATATGAAAATACGCGTCCTTCAGATCTATTGCTGCAAACCAATCCCGAGGACGAACGCATCGCGTGATGCGCATCTGCGCAAGCATTCCGAAGCGCAGCCTGTGAAGGCAGCGGTTCAAAACGTGCAGATATAGGATTGGCCAAAGCCCACCGCTCTTTTTGGGCACGATGAAGTACGGGCTGTAAAACCCGCGCTCCATCTCGGCTGGAGGGCCGGCTCGATTGCATCCTTCGCCAGGAGGACAGCAATCTCCTCTCGCAAGACAGGGGCGGACGCAGGACTGAACCTGGTGAAATACACGCCCGTGAACCTGGGAGGCCGTTTCGTGAACTGAATCGCATAGCCGAGTCTGATCGTATGGATGAGCCATTGCGATGGGCTGGCCCACGCTAACCATGCAGGCAGAGCCCCCGCAAATGGTCCCACCCGCACGATCGCTGACGTGCCAGCGGCGGGGCAGCGTGGAGTGAGTGGGCTCATCCTCATCAGACAATGACAGCCCATCCTCCGATGCAGCGATGGACATCTGACCCCCGGTGTCATCAGGTGAGAGAGCGACCATCCAAGGACAGAGCGCTTCTCTTCACCTGAAGCTTGGATGGAGCGCGTGGAGGAGCGAGAGGTCCGCAGCCCGAGGGCGGCGGATTTACTCCCACTGAAACCCTCAGATCTGCCCGAGTGCCAACCGCAGTGTGGGTGACAACTGGGGTGGGTGGCTCTTTTGCAAGAGCGAGCCGCGATCTTAACTGCTCAACAGACATGACATCAGTGATGGCATGAACTGCCCGCGAGCACCGCATTAACATGCTGGACCCCCAGACATGAAACGATGTGCTCGTGCCCATCATTCGGGGATAGGAAACCACCGCATCCAGAAACGCATGGTCGGAGTGAAGTCTTGAAAAAGACGCGCTGCACGACCTTGTTGCTCTTTCAGGAAAGCTTTTTTCCTATACACAAACCGCTCTTGGAGGACCGGACCCAAAGAACGCCAGGCAAGGGAGAAATACCCAGCTCGACCATCTGCCACTGCGTATACGCGCTCTGGACCGGGAGAAGCTGCTTCTCGATCTTTCTCTGTAGACACAGGAGATACCCTCAAAGACTCTCTCAGAAGCTTCGTGAAAGGCTCTGAAAGCGAAAGGATGTTGAGCATAGCACTGGCTGCGTCTTTATAGCATGACGGATTGTCATTGATGCCAGCTGTGCACGCTGACGCGTCAACTCATTGGCATTTCATTGGCCCGTTTTTATACTCTTTCAGATGATTGGTTTCTGACGAAATCCCCATAGTAGAAGTTTCCACATAGCATTGGAGTTCCCCATCTAAAGGGGAAAGTTAAAGTTGCACTAAATGGGTCACAAAATAAATTTTACATCTTCTACCCTTAGACCTAAAATGTAAAAGTCGTAACAGTTTCTGTGTGTATGTCACTGTATACCTTGAAAATGCACAACTTTACAAAAACAAAAATGTATTTTTCTGTTTATCAGTTTTTTATATGTTCTGTTTTTCTTTATTTAGAAAGTAGAAGCAGAGGCTTGGTTCTTTATTTTGATTTATAACTATGGTTATACCTAGCAGAAAATATTGTAAGGGCTGTCAATTTTTGGTGAAAATCTTCAAACATGGTGGTGGTGACTGGCAAAAAAAAACACTGACAGGAAAAGTTTTAAAAAAGAAATCAGAGGGTGGTCTTCCATTTATGAGGGATCTCACATCTCTGCATACCTGCAAAGTCTATGCTATGCTGAAAATTAAAATCCATATGTCAAACCTTTGATGGAGGAGAAACAATGGCTTCTGTTTTGCATGTGGAACAGTGGGCCAGCTTCTTACCATAAAAGAATCCCAAAGGATGCATGGGACTGCATGTATTCTGTGGAAAGACACCCTTGGGATGTTTTGTTGGGGGCAATATGAGAGTGTGGAATACCGGGTCACTTTATGTGTGACATGAGCGGGTCCCTATACAAATGGTTGAGTTTACATTCTATAGTAAAGTCAAGTGTGTTCCCACTTGGGATGTCCCATGATATTCAAGTGTGTGGTGGAGGTGAAAGTTTTGTAATAACATTTTATTTAAATCTTTAACTCCTCTTTTCATTGCTACATTCTTACAAACAAAACTTAAGACCCCTTCCATCAAATTATCTGGTTAACTGGCAAATTGTTTAATTTCAAATATAAAAAATATATATTAAATATAAAACTATTAAAATGTATAATTATATTGATTCATTTACCAAATGTATGTAGTACTTCTGTACATATATGTATAGTGACACTGTGGTTTATTTATTTATTTATTTATTTTTGTGAAATTAATGTGCAGTCCCAGCAGGCACAGGACGTCAACATGACATCAGATTGACCTTGTACCAATATGGGACGTTACATTTTGATTGAAAATGAGTCAGGCCGACGTTAATGTCCAACGTCGGAGACATTGCATTTTGGTTACTTTAGAAAGCAACCTAAAAACAACAAAATAGCTATGTCTAATGATGTTGCAGCTTGATGTTGTGTGGACGTTACCACTATGACGTCTATCAGACGTTGGGTTTTGGTTGCCATACCTGATGAATAAATGTCAGTATTTGACTTCAATATGACATTGGTTTCAGATGTTTTCTTGAAGTTGGATTTTGGTCGCCATTTCACATTCTTTTTGGACGTCAAAATAACTTGGTCCTTAGATTCTGGCAACCTAATATTAAAGTCTTATGACATTGTGTGTCTGCTGGGGTGTTTGTGCTACACATACTTTGTTAAATGTCTTAACATTTCAACAGAAAATGGTGTAATACTGACAAATCAACTGACTATGTATCCAATTTGCTTTACATAAATAATGCCAAGGTCATTAAAAATGATTTAGAAAATTAAATGGGGTCACACAAGTCACTTGAAAGTGTATTTGTAAGCACTGTTTGGATATTGTTTGCATAAAATACAATAAATAATAAGTAATAAGTTAATCAGATGTACATACTACTTTTTTTGCATTAAGATAACTAAATAAAAATAAGTTCGCTAAATTTGTTCGTTTTAATTAAGACCATAACTTGCTTGCAGCCATTTATCTTAAATAATTAGTCAAATCAATGAGTATTTTTTTGTTTAATACAAAAGAGAACAATATGAGCCATATTTCTGATTATGCCATGTACTGTGAATGGAGAATAGAAGTGGTCCAAGAATAAAGCCCTAAGGCACCCTAGTAGCTAGTTATTAGAAAATATAAACTCATCTAAAGAGGATTTGGATAACGAGTGAATGCATCTTTGTATTTCACAACACTTCAATCTACATTTCTTTTTTAAGATAACTTAAAGCAGTGTTTCCCAACCCTGTTCCTGAAGGCACACTAACAGTACACATTTTCAACTTCTTCCTAATCAAACACATCTGAATCAACTCATCAGAATATTACAAGAGACCCCAAAACCTGAAATATATGTGTAATGTGAAGAGAACGCTGACAAAAGGAGTGTGGATTCAAATGCAGGTTTATTAAACAGAATGGTCAGGCAAGCAACAGTCAACACTGGAGCATATGTAAACTAACAATGTGTGTTGCATGACAAGACTTGTAGTTCATATTGAGACTGGATTGTAGTTTGTGTAAATGTGAATATTCCCCAGCGATCTATGAAGATTACATCGCTGATGATCATGACAGTATGGGTCAGAAAAGGGAGACATCTAAAATATGTACTGTTGGTGTGCCCCCCAGGAACAGGGTTAGGAGACACTGACTTAAATGGACAGATCAAGACAAAATGAAAATTCTGTCATCATTTACTCACCCTTGAATTCAAAACAGTTCTGTTCTGTTCTGTTCTGTTTAACACGAAAGTAAATAAATTGTAGAGTGTTGAAAACTTGTCATAGAATTCATGTTTATAACATTCTTCTGTGAATCTTCATTTGTGTTCATCAGAACAACAAAAAAAACTCAAACTGCTTTAGAGCAAGTCAAGATTGAGTAAATGACGGCATAATTAAAATTTTTGAGTGAACTATCCCTTTAATGACCCTATTAAAGAAGCAGTATGTAGGTTTGACACCCAGTGGTTGAACTTGGTATTGCACCCCTGGTTCAAAACACAAGCAAGCACAGGTTGCCAGATTGACGACATCAACAGGAGTGTGCCTGACTATCGAGCCTAAAAGTTGATTTAAACCATGTTCTAAATAAAAGCAACAGCAAAGGAAATTGAACTTTAGAACTGTGACTCAGTGCAAACCAACACATATCAGCGATTTAGCATCTATATTTAATAATGTTAAAGAGGTTTAATATGCAATAACTAGTTTATAAACCTTACCATTTTGTTGGAGTGCAGTAAGTGCACTATTCTGTGCTTCTGAATGGCTGTACTTAAATTTCTGTCATATTTCATCTGGTGCAAATAGCCAAATTACTTACTGCAAATCTCATCATGTAACGTGTTGTTAGGAAACCGGGTTACAATGTAACCTGCTCACCTAATGTTTACATTCATAATATTTTTACTATTTGCTAATTAATAACCACCTCATGTGGAACTCTGAATCTGCATCTCATTTCGAAGTCTGCTACTGTCCAACAGAGGTCGCATTTCGCTTGCAGTTTCCTGACATTGGGTGGGTTGAAGGGACCAAAACAAAGACAGATGTTCCGGCATGTAACGGACATTTTTAAAGCAGAATATCTGACTTTAGCATTGTTTTTCAGATAAAGAATGTTCCCTTAGCATGTTTCTTAATAATCTGCAAACATATTATGGCATTTTTATGTTTTAGAAAAGTCAAAAACTTAATTAATACATGTCCAGCCACCTCACAGTAATTTCATCTAATCAAATGTTTTGATGTGTTGTGCCCCAGCTCATCATATGGATATTCTGTCCAGCACAGGGGCAGCTGTCACAAAGAGAGTTATCGCTTATGGTCATGTCCCTGTACAGTTGGTTCCACTTTTAACATTTGCCGGTAAAATATGGGAGACTCAAAAGTTGTCAAATGACTATGGCATGGCCTCCTAATGCAATAGCAGGGTCACCTCTGCCACATAGATGATGATTGCCACATCATTCAACAGCCCAACATCAATCTGTACGTCCATTATAGGCCTCCAGAGACGGCCCAAACTCTCCGTCACAGCATTTTCTGTTCCCTCATATCCCTTGACCTCTGCTCTCCACTCTCTGATCATCTAGTCGGCTCTCCGTTGGATCATGATGGATCTGGAGTGTCACTGAAACGCCACGTTTCTCACCGTTTACAAAGTGACCTGTCAAAAGTGCAAAAATGTTCTGCCTTTATCGTCAGCTTTTTAAACTTACAGGCGATTAAATTAAAATGTAATATTAAAAATATGGGATTTTAAAGCAGCACACTATGCTGTATGCAAGGTTTGGAGGGCTACTTTCAAAATTTATTTTACTATAATATACATAAAATAGCATATTATATATTTTATGACAATACTCAAGTCTACATTCAGTATTTATTCAATTATTATACAATTCAATTATTCAATCAAACTCAATTATTATTTATCACATCTTGTAATGGCTAAGACACCACCTTGAGTGTGCATTATTTCTCTAATAATTGTCTAATTACCTGTTGTAAAATATTCCTTGCTTAAATTAAATCATGTGGAACAGTATACCAAAAACAATTACACACAATATAAAATATTTTTGGATGTAACTTAAAATAGCATGAAATACATAGGTAATGTGTTCTTGTTTTATCAAATTTCTGTCCATTGTGGTAAATGATCAATCTTAATATAGTCTATAAATAAACATTTGTTAATTGCTAAATTCTTAAAAATCCTATTTTTAAACGTAAAATTGATTAGCCTGTGTAGAAATTTCCATATATCAAGTTCAGATATTTTCAAATGCTGGCAGCTAGCTCTCTGCAACTCTCACATGGTTGCTCACTAAAGGTAAGCAGGACTGCAGCTGGTCAGTATCTGGATGGGAGACCACATGGCATATATATAAATATAGGCATGGGAGATAGGTGAGGCAGTGTCTCATCTGTCTTTATCCTCACCTGCCATCATGTATCATGTATAATGATAGAATAAATATTTGTCCACTAGTCTGTGCTATAAATGCAGTTTATGTATGATTCAAATCATTTCAATCGTTTTATGATCAAAATCACTGTATTTTGCATAACTCCTGGTCAAATACAGCGTAGGAAGCGAGGTGAGGCAGCGCCAAGCTATGCTTCACGTCAGATTAAATCCCTTGCAAACTGGCTTGAGCCTGCCCTTTTTGCTCACTCAATGTATGCTACCAATGTAATGCTTCATTAAAATGTTTTTATACATTCTAGACAATTTTATTACAATACAGTCTTTGCTTTCCATATGATAAGTGATAGACATACTTGAAATACATCACCTATTTACTGTTAGAATCTGACATAGAGCTGCACTGAAAAGACATGAGGTGAGGCAGGCAGTAGCTCTGCCACACTGAAGAGGGCGCACGTGAGCTCACGGTTTTATCCTGTTTGGTGGTTGCTCTTCTTCAACTCAATATAGTCTAATTGGACTTTTTTGAACTCTTTAAAGGAATTGCTTCAAAGGACGGGACAGAATATAACGCGATCATTTCAAAGTAATTCAAATCATTACAAAACTTCATCTAGAAGTATTGTACAGGTAAGACCAGTGTGTGAATCGTGTGTGTGTGTGTGTGTGTGCGCGCGCGCATGCGTGTGTGTGAATGAGAGAAAAAGAGAGAGCAAGCAAGCAAGCAGGAGAGAGCATGCGCATCTGCCGTGGTGCTGTTTGTGTCTGAATGTGTGTAAATGAGAAAGAGCATCCGCCGTGATTCTGTGTGAGTCGCTTGTTATAATCTGTAGCATACAGCTGGGTGTTTTTGGGAGGCATATTTTACCGCTATACATTTTACATTCTTCCTTGGCCCAATATGTACCTGCCATGTGTACAGAAAGAATGCTGATATGATATATGAATTGGTAGTTGGCAAATATATCCGCTGGATAAGTTTGTAAATCTGACTTTTGACTTTGAAATAGTCAGTGCCACACCAGTCACAAATCTCACAGCAAATATAACCAAACCTCCATATATATATATATATATATATATATATATATATATATATATATATATATATATATATATATATATATATATACCCACCCTGACATACACTAATTGTCCAAAGACTCAAAAACATCAGAATGGTAATAACATTAGTCGCTCTCCAAAGTTGTCTGAAAGATGTGAAGGTCTGTGAATTGTTCTTGTGAAGTAAATACAGAGGGACAGCCAGAATGTGTTGAATGGGATGGGAATTTCTCCATGAAGGCACAGCAGCACATGCATTGAGAACCTTTTTCGGACATTAATAGGACTCCGCTGTTGGCACTTGATGACAATAATAGCCACTTGAACCTCTGCTGGAAATAACATTTGAGAAGATGTGCATTACACGCTCCACAGAGCCTTTTAAAACCACCATAATAAAACCATTTATTGCTTCATGCAGCTGCATTATGTGATTTGCAGCTATTTCTCTGCACGTCTGCCTGGTCTCTTCAAGTCTTCAAGTGCCCTCTAGTGGCAAATAGTAAGTACTGTATCATCTGCGGTAAATGTTTATTTAATTATTTATGTTCTAATTAATTTGAATGTTTTGGTGCTTGTTTATATATTATGCAACATATTTTAAAAGGAATTACATTTCTGTTGTTATTATCATTACACACATGCATGGTAGACAAATAAGTACCATAAATATTCATTAAAATTCATAAGCATAACATCTTTCCAAATAAACACAATAAACCAATTAAATAAACAGACAGACAGATGTAAGTGTATACAATTAATTCATTTACTTCGATTTAAAAAAAGGTTTACAACACATTATGATTTCACAATATACACTGTTCTCTTTAAATCCGAACAGAATTTTTTTCTTATATTACTCTATTTTTATATATAAACTCCTGTTTAGTCATTTGTCTTCAGACAGCCAGACCAAAAAACAAAACAAATAATAACAACATTTCACATTTGTTGAATGAACTCTGTAAATGTTGTTTTGCAGCAAAAATATTGTGAACATAGCACACATTTACACAGTTAACAAATACCATATCACATACATTGACCTTTTTAAATTGTGAAGCATGATTGTGTGTCTTTTAGACTCATGAACAAGTCTATGTCAAAATTATAAAAAAAGGTGTAGTTGTTGCATATAGAACATTTTATTTTTTAGGTAATTTTTCTGAAGTATTCCCATATTCTCATTATCAGAATTACACATGGGTATTTATTTAGTCATTTGTTTATTTATTTATTGAGGTAATGAGAATTCTGGAAATGGTAATGGTCATTTAGTCACTTTGTTGTTGTTGCTGTTGTTGTTAAATGAAAACAATCATAAATTTAAGGCAGTACAATAATTTAAAAAAGTATTGTAATCTACAAATATTTTAAAATATACTATATTACATCAACATTTAAATATATCATTGCTTTTTGCACAAGAATTTTGGGGAAATTGAGTAATATATTTTTTCCAGACTTTAAGCAAAACATGTCCTGGGCATGTTCTTGACCATAAAATTCAATATATATATATATATATATATATATATATATATATATATATATATATATATATATATATATATAGTCAAAAAATTGTCAAACGATTAAACACAATTATTACATTTCAATGAAAAATGCTTATAAATTAAAATTTATATTAAATACAATTCATTCATGAATTTATTTGGAAATATTTTTGTTTAGTAATTTTTGCATTGCATCTGTTTTTTTATTTATTTATATACAATATTTAAACAGTGAGTACTCATATGTAAATACAAACGTTTATTTAGTATGCGATTAATCACGATTAATCATTTGACAGCACTAATATTAGTGCTAATACACACTCATAATTACTTTTGTTAGTGCTGATATATTTTCTCAAGCATTTGTTCCCAATACCGTAAGTAGATGTCTTTTATATATATATATATATATATATATATATATATATATATATATATATATATATATATATATATATATATATATAGTTGAAGTCAGAATTATTATCCCCCCTTGACCTTAAAATATGAAAAAAATAATAAAAACTGCTTTTATTCTAGCCAAAATAAAACAAATAAGACTTTCTCCAGAAGAAAAAAATCTTATTAGACATACTGTGAAAATGTCCTTGCTCTGTTAAACATCATTTGGGAAATATTTAAAAAGGGAAAAAAATTTCGATGAGGGGCTTATAATTCTGACTTCAACTATATATATATATATATATATATATATATATATATATATATATATATATATATATATATATATATATATATATATATATATATATATATATATATATATATAAACCCAGAAATGATATTGTTCCAGTTTTCACACCCCTGGGCTGGGCTGGTTAGCAGGGATCAAACTGGTCTGAATTGAGACCCAGCCTGTGTAAACATCAGTTTGAGACAGACAATGTTATAGAAGAGCAGTTACAGAAACAACATTTTGGCAAAACAAAATTCATTCTGTGCCTCATTAGTCCAATCCAACACGACAGCCAGAGATAAGAGGTTTCCAAAAGCATATTTTTGGTAAAATACACCGATTTATCTTTGGGAGTCGGGCAACATTCAACAGTCCCTCGAAAATCTGTGTATATTAACAAATGGATGGGAAGACAAAGCATGAATAGTATTTTCTAGTAAAATAATGATCTTTGGAATGTTTTGGACAGAGATCTGGCCCTGAAGATTAGTTTTCAGCTTATTTATATAAATTCTTAATGTTTAGCAAGTCTAGTTTGGAGAAGAGGAAGAAAAAAAGAGTAAATATTGTAGAATAAAAATGCCTTAATTAGTTTCTTGTGAACTCCAGGATGAACTTGCAACATCACAGGCTTTTTATATTGTGTTTACCACTATAGCCACTTTTCAGATTTATTGCTACCTTGTGCCAAAGAATGTTTTTCAGTAAGGTATATACTATTTATTTTAAAGTGCTGAGGTGATTCATGACTAAAAGTTAATAAAAAAAAAAAAAAAAAAATTATAATTTTTAGTGGCTGTTCGAGATAAGTGTAAAATATTGAAGCTAGTATTTAAATATTATCTAAATAGTGAAGAAATATTTTATATTATTTAACCTTATTTACATTTGGTTTTTTTGTGATGATAAAATAACTACATTTGCAGCATGCAATTTTCTGTTATAGTAGATCATTTTATGTTTCATTTACAATCGTATTGTATTTATGCAATTTGTAAAACTGTTTTTTTTTCCGGCAGTACTTAAATGAGAATTTGGAGAGAAAAATAAATAAAAATAAATTAAGAGGCTACTTTTAATTTCCTTGGATTTACATTTTATAGATTTTACATTTTTATTGTTCTGTAAACTACTGAAAATATTTTAATTTTGAAGGTAAAAATAGTATAATGACGATTTGTCAAAATAAATAAATATTATAGATAAAAAAATAAAAATAACTAACACAAATTAGTAAATTTGAACTATACAAATAATTTTTTTTTCTTTAAATTAATGATTGTATTGTCTTTGTATATATGCCAATTTGTATTTTTTTCTGCAGTATTTTAATGAAAATTTGGAGAGTAAAATAAAGGTATAAATACAACTATAGAAAAAAAAATGAAGAGGCTAAAATAGAAATAAAATAAAAATAGTAAAATGACAAATGGTCAAAATAATAAATAATATTTAATAAAATGAATAACATGTTTTCAGACATTTTGGACATCACAATATCACTGTTTTAACCTCAGAAGAGCTAAGGAATCAATATTTGGTGGAATAATTCTGATTGTCAATCACAACAAATGAAGATATTTCTTAATCTGATCAGGTGTCATTTTTTGGCGAGTAAAAGCAGATCTAAAGAACAGTAGTTTTATTTTAGAATAAAACATTTGTTTTGTTTTTGATTTTTCAAGTGGTTTTATATTTTATTTTCCATAGCTACACATATATAAAAGTATTTATTTTTTAGTTTATGTCTTGTATTCTTTAGATTTCTCAATGATTTTCACCCCTACCCCTAGTGATGCAAAGAGTATTTAAGGGGTAGTTTGCCCAAATATTTCAAATAAAGTATGTTATCATATTTACTCACTCGTACTTGTTTCAAACCATTATTAGTTTCATTCTTCTGTTGAATACAAAAGAAGATATTTTGAAGAATGCTGAAAACCTGTAACCATTGACTTCCATAATATTTCTTTTTCCAACTGTGGAAGTAAATGGATACAGGCTTTCAGCTTTCTTCACCTTCTTTAGTGTTCAACAGAGGAAAGAAAGTCAAATCAGGTTTGGAACCCCTTAAGAGATAGAGTAAATAGCATGTAAATGTTCGTTTTTGCATGAACTATCTCTTTAAGATGAGTGTAAAAATGTTCCATCTACGTTGGAGACTGTATTCAAGAGTATTCACTCTGACTTTGTGAATGGACAAATGACAATAGGAGAATGAAATCTGAAGTCACACCCCTTCAAAAATTGACGCTTATCAGATGCTCACTTTAGGTCTGAATGGTGTGCAGCATGTACTGTAACATGCAGAGTTCAACACAGTTCCTTTATGTTGTCCCAACACAAATTAATTAAGTCAACTTTATAGTTTTTACAAATTTAATTGTATTGAACATAAAACAATGAAGTAGTTTCAAAAAACAAGTTTGTTGTTTAAAACTCATTTTAAATATGCAGTTTGAGCAAGAAGTCACTTTTTAGTGTGTGCACCAGCAGACATTGTTACGATTAACAATTATTTTAATAATGAGTGCCACGTACATTGAAATTTTTTAAAAATGTGAAGTATGACTATTGTAATTTGTAGTTTTTATTTCAAAAACAGCTAATTAACCCATTGCAATTACCCCTTATAAAAGATTTTATGAAAGTAAAATGATTGGAATTGAAATGAAAATCTATTTCATGCTTTGAGAACATTGGAAGTGTATGTCTTTGCTAACTGTAGTACTTGGCATTATTAATCCAAACTAGGCCTACAGTATATTAAATAAGTATATGGGGTGGAATAAAGGTTTTGTCATTTATTACAGTCCATTAATCATTTTTAATGAATTTTTAAATGAAATAATAAAATAGGACAGAAAACCAACTAACAAAATAGAAATATTTAATATTATATTATTAAAAAACTATACATTTAATCTATGCTAAATGACTAAACAAAAATAATAATAAAACACATTAAATAAAATGAAATCTGCTTGAAAATAGGGATAAGCTTAATATACAGTTGAAGTCAGGATTATTAGCCCCCCTTTGAATTTTTTTTTTTCTTTTTTAAATATTTCCCAAATTATGTTTAACAGAGCAAGGAAATTTTCACAGTATGTCTGATAATATTTTTTCTTCTGGAGAAAGTCTTATTTGTTTTATTTTGGCTAGAATAAAAGCAGTTTTTATTTTTTTTAAATCCATTTTAAGGTCAATATTATTAGCCCCTTTAAGCTATTTTTTTTCAATAGTCTACAGAACAAACCATCGTAATACAATACCTTGCCTAATTACCCTAACCTGCCTCGTTAACCTAATTAACCTAGTTAAGCCTTTAAATGTAACTTTAAGCTGTATAGAAGTGTCTTGAAAAACATCTAGTCAAATTTTATTTACTGTCATCATGGCAAAGACAAAATAAATCAGTGATTAGAAGTGAGTTATTAAAATTATTATGTTTAGAAATGTGTTGAAAAAATCTTCTCTTCGTTAAACAGAAACTGGGGAAAAAATAATCAGGAGGGCTAATAATTCAGGGGCTAATAATTCTGACTTCAACTGTATATACATCTGTCCATGACTTGGACAATGGACCAAATCTATTCATCCTTATTGGGCATTTCTTATTGATAACCTTATGTTTTTTTACCTTATTTTTTTTCAGCCTCAGTCTGTAGGTTGGTGCTTTAATAGACTTGTCTTAAACTGCTAATCTACAAGAAATTATGATTATTGGGTTAAACATTCACAATACGACTTTGTATACGATTATATTTCATCACTTTGGAAATGGACAGCAACTCCAAACAAGCACATTGAACAAGTTCTGGCATGATCATTTTCTGGAAATGCCCATGAATTTGCAATGATCGATCATAATTATTCACCTTTAAAATAACAATGTGACCTAGCAAAAAAAAAACATTGTAATTTTTGATTTCGCGTGCACTTTAAAGGCCAAGGTGCATTGTTACCAGGCAGCGCTGTCTGCACCTGCATCACGTATATACCCATATGGATGGGTGTGTCTTAATATATTAATTTCATTCCCCAGATGTCATTGGTCAGAGTGATTATTCTTCTAAATGGAATCCCAGTCTTCAATATAATGTCTCCGTTCCCTCCTTTAGAGCTGAGGTTTACATCAAATATAACGTCTCCGTTCCCTCCTTTAGAGCTGAGGTTTACATCTAAAGCATTTATGTTATACAATGCTTTTGAGTTACTTCACGAACAGGTTCTGCGAACATATAAATGTTAGTACACCGTATATACACGTACTGCGAAATAAAGTGCACATCCGCATTTGACAGTCATCGTGTCTAACTAGTCTTTCCAAATGTGAGTGAATACATTAGTAATGATTTTGCTGACTGCTACGACATTACATCAGTTTTTTGTTTAAAAAAAAAAGGCATTTCGAATCATTTAAAACTACTTTTTCCCCAATTTTAAGTTTGGGAACAACTTGCGCATTAAAAGCAGATAAAGCACACTTTGCTGAGAGGTGAGATTAAGCGACTTCTGTGTGTGTTGCGCACACAGCAATAATGTAAACAAATGTTCAAATAAAAAAATAAAAGGCCTGTTTATCATGGTTTGCAGTGACAAAGCAATTATTATAAGTCATTCATTGTCAATAAAATTTGGCAAATTCTGGCAATTCTGTAACCGCTGTATGTAACTTGAATCACCAAATAAAAACCTCCAACTAAACAGTAGCACTACTGATGTGAAAGCTGCAGTGAATGTGAAAAAGATTGAATATAGTGCACAAGGCCTATCAACCAACTTTGTGGCGCCTCAAATGGCCAACTCTCATCAAAATAAATGAAGTTCTGTTGATTTGTTGCTGCAAAACACTGTAAATGTGAGCACACCTTACAATGCTATTACTGCAGAACACTTCACATTAATCAGTATTTTGGAAATGCCTCAAGAAGAATACTTGTGTAAGAAAAGACTTGAAAGAAAGCCATATCTTGAATTGACTTACTGTATGCTGCAAACTGTCTGGTGTTAAACCAAAAATACTGATTAAGAAAGATATTTCTTGCAGCGATTAAAACGTTAAAGATGATCTTTAACAAACCCCCCCTTTAGTATCTTCCATGACATAACCACTGAGAGACGAGTACAAAACACAAATCTGTACACTGATCAGTGCTCATCCCTAAAAGCCAAAAAGTTCACAGTTGCAAGATGAAAAGCCACTCGCATCCCTTCAGTTAGGAAAAAAGTGTCTTTTTTTGAGATGCAGAACTCTCGCTGGAATGTCAGCTCGCCGAATCTTCAGCTAATCACATTAGATGCAGACGATCATCCAGATTATGATCTGTTAAAGTTAAGCAGATGCTGGACCTGTTCTGTTCTACCATAAATCCTCCTGAAGGATGAAGCGTGAGTTACGTCTCAGGGTTGGTTGTGGTCATGATCTTCATGTACTGGGTAAAGATAGTCTCGAAGGCCTCGTCTCTGTGGATCATGGCACCAAATACAAGTGGCTGCGAGGAGATAACATACAATAAGTCACACTTTGCTAAATTATTAATTAAAGCAAAACAAAAGTGTAATTTATTACTAAAGGTAATGTTACCAAAATAAAATAAGCAGGGCATTAAATTAAATTATCTTTTATCTGCATTAATACTAGAGATGCATCAAAATTAAAATTCTGGGGTGAAATGGAAACTTCTGGAAGCACTTAGTCGATAACCAAAACTGTAAATTTCTTTAACAATTATTAAATAATATGTTTGTAAGACTTTTTAAAATGTAATTAAATAAATTACATTATACTAATTTTACAAAGCACAATCTAATAAAAAACACATTTTATTGATAGCTAATGATTTGAGAGGCGTCATTTTACTAATGGCCTATAAGTTAATCCTATTTTGAACTTGGACCACTCTGTCGCTTTGGTCAACGCAACAACAAACCAGCTTTTGCAGGGCGCAATGAAATGAATGGGCTTCATAGCGCAGTGCTTTCCACATCTGGTGTGAGTCAGTCAAAATTTTCAGCTGATAATTTGGTGCATCCCTAATTCATTTACCCAGTGAAACTGACTGATAGGCATGAGTGTGATAAGTTCAACAAACTAAATGTATTTTTATTTCTAAAAAGATAATTAACAATATGTTTTTCAAAATAAATAAATACTGTATACACTAGAATTGCCAAAAGGTGATGCAAGGTTTATATGATTAATTGAAATTAAATCGAGATAACAATTGTGCACTAAACATTAATGTCACTATTGACTTTAAATCTACTTTAAAATGTGATTAAAGTATTGTGAAAAGGACTACTAATTGACTTGATTAAAGTACCTTCTGTGTTGATGGGGTGGCAATAGAGATGCCCATTCCAGACCCTGGTAGAACTGATAAAACTTTGTACTGTGAGGGGGAAAAAAAACATGTTATTATTTTGTAACCCCTTTTAGTCCACTCTGTAGCTTTTGTTTCCAAGAACTACACACTTACACTTAGAAATAAATAGCATGTACATTGACCAAAAAATTGACAACACATTTTTCCTCATGGATAAAACACTTATGAGCACAATGAACTAAAGTTATTGCGGCTACAATTCTGTGTTAAGACAATATTTGACCCAAATGTTGTCCCAAATATCAGTCTGGATGAGTCAGTGCTAGTTGACGAGAGTAAATTCTCATTCTTTAGATTTTGGGCAGTTGAAGTTGATTGATTTTACAGAAAGGTGAATAGTTTATGATGGACACATACAGCTTTACACTATGTATCTCTCCAGTCGGAAGATATAAAACTTGTTTAAAGTTGCTGCAGACTTTTACTGCACTATAGTGGCATATTTCCAACTGAAATGGAATATTGATTAGGAGGCAGGGTTTTATTTTTGCAGTCCTATTCTCTTTTTACACCTATTTAAGTCATATCTATCTGACCGTTACCAGTTTTCAAATGTAAATGAACAACTGTCAAATGTCAGGCCAGAGAAGTATGGAGTTCCTTGAGGATCAGTTTTAGGCTCTTTGCTATTTACAATGTACATGCTGCCTCTAGGAGACATTATTAGAAGGCACATGATTTTTTTTTTTTTTTTGAAAAGTACACTATATGTTGTATAACTGCAGGCTAACTATTTTTATGTAATGTAGAATATATGTAATGTAATAATGTGCTGCTTTGAGACTGATAATTATTGTGAAAAGAGCTAAACAAAATTTACTTGTAGCAAAATAACAGTTGGAGGGAAGGTAGGCATGGGACGATAATCGTTTTTAAGGTATAGTCAAGGTTTTAAAACTGTGAAATTTTTCTGCAATGCCATTCCTAAGGTATGTGTATGATTTTTTATTTACATTTTTTTTTTAGGACAACAGTATCTCCAGCAGAAAACATATCTAAAGTAGCGGTTTTAAATTGTAAAAATTGAAGAACAAGCAGAATTCAAGAATTAATTTAGCCTGACATGTTTACCTCTCCAAAATATTTAAAATGTTTCTCAAAATAAAATATATTGTGTTCAAAAGGGAAAAAAGTATGTGTTTTTTACCCCGACTTTTAAAAAGAACTTATTTTAGAGCAGTTATCATAATACTGTGATACTGTAAAACTGTGATATTTTTATCCAAGGTTATCATACCGTCAGAATCTTATACCGGCCCATGCCTAGAGGGGAGTGACTAAGCATATTTTGGCCAAGCCTTGATTTTAATTACAAAGTAACAGTATTTTAACAATATTTTAAAAGTGTGTAATTTAGGTTTTAAAAACAAACAAACAAAAAGCTATTTGGCATATACCTTCTGGATATCTGTGATGTCCACCAGTTTGATGACTTTATTCTTCTTTGAAGAACCCGATCTTGAGCTGGAGCTCTCAAAACACAGGTAGCTGATGGAGGGAAAACCAATGAGTAATATATACTGTTGCAGTTTTAATGTACAGTGGAGAGTGTCTGTTTTGTTGACAGAGAAAAATGTACTATGGTAATGAAAGCAAGTTTATGTATTCGGGTTCAAAGTGTGTTAATGTGTTCATTGTTAAACTGGGTAAACGCAGTGATGATGGAGGTAGAGTGTCATGGTTTGGTTCTCATTTCATGGTCGTGCCATGGTTTTCTTTAACAGCTACATGACAAAGTAAATGCAAATGGTTATCAGAAGCTTTTTTATCGTTTATTGTTACTTTTCGTGCCCTGAACCTGGCAAAATAGATAAAGCATTTCCGTGTAGCAGAAAACATCGAAATAATGAAATGGCCGGCCAGAGTCCTGATGTAAACCTGATTGAAAATCTCAGGGGAAATCTTTGGCAAAAAAGTTATGGATAAGAATCTTATGCCTTTAGGAAGCTTATGCCTTTATAATTTTGTTCTCTAACTTTGATCTGTAGAGCCTTTTAAACTGTTATGATGTGAAATTATGCCATAAATATATTCCCAATATGCAAGAGAACTTTGTGAGATACAAAGCAAATGTTTCTTACTTCTCAGTGACGTAGAGCATGCCATTGCGGATGTAGTCAGTGGGCATCTTCCTGTCTCTGTTTATCAGACAGCATCTCCATCCGTTCTCACATACTTAAAGACAAAATTCATAATTTGGTTGTAAGAAACCCGATACTTAAGGTGTGATCAACTCAATTCTGTTTCATTTTCTTTCTATTTAGCTTTCAAGTGCATTTGGGATGCATAAAATGACAAGAACAAAGTGACTGAGGGGACTCACTGGGCAGAGGTCTCTCAATTTCAGGTAGGTTGAAGATTTCATGAAATGCTCCTTTCTTTGGGTTGTGTGAACGGCCACTCTCTTCTTCTCGGGTCACTCCAGGTGGGATAGTGGCTAAACTACTCCGCGATACTACAGGCTGAACCTGTACATAAAATAAAGGGGGCATTTAATTCCTACAACAACTAAAAGAAGATATTTGCATTCACTGCCAGGCATAACAATAAAGTCAACAAAAAAACAACATCGCCATTTTACTTTCATAATTAGTCACTTTTTGGTGAAACAGAACATTCGTGATCTTTATTAGAGAATTAAAGACAGACAGAAAATATTACCATTTATTTTATTTACATTTATTTTGGATAAGTCATTCAGTAGTTTAGTTTTAGCTTTTTTTCTAGAATGCTGTTTTGTTTAAAAAAAAAAAAAAAAATTCTTTTCTGATAAATAAAAAACTGTGGTAATTTCGTCAATGAAAATGGCTTGACGCAAACAGAAACATGACAGATCTGCTGCGCCAGTAACCTGACCGAATGCGTGCAGATACTAATAATAATTAATATAGGTTAGTTTTTACCTCTTTAACTACATTTTAGTCTCCTATTTTTTGTCAACAAAATGCGATGTTCATTCATTAGATGAGCAGATCAGAGCATGCACATTCATTGTATTCAACCAATTGGACCTGACAAGTTTCTGTTTCAACCTATACGTGTCTACCTATAGGCAGCAAACATTTATCGTCATTATCCTCGTTGACGAAATAAAATAAAACAGGAGAAAATGTGCTAATGGATCTCTCACACATATTAGTAAAGTAAATAGGACTCATTGTGATTTCCTGTTGACTTTAGGCTCAAAGCAGCTCTTTAAATACATGAAATAGTTAGTTTTTAGTATGTTTTTTTGCATTCATGTGGGTAAGTTGGGTATATTTTGATATATTTGTGAGTATGATGATGTTTCGAGAGAAGGAAAATGTTGATGTCAGCAACCGCCATTGAGTTCATTTCCTGTTTGCTATCGCAAACCAACAGCCAAAAACATTTTCAGTGTTGTAAAAGCAGTAAATCTATGTTTTATACTTGTAATACTACCTTATTTTTGAAACATTTAATGGAACCAGAATTATATTAAACTAAAAAGAGCTTAAAAATGATGTGAAACAAAAACGACATCAAATTGACATCAAGCATTATGTCAAAAAACATGTCAAAAACACAAACTGTTTTGATGTCAAAACTTTGACCTCTATTTGACGTCCACTCATTGATGGTTTTTTGACTATCAAAAATGACACAAGTATTATAATATAAGAAAATCTTATAAATTTGTTTATTACAAATGAACTACATTTTAACATTATATTGTATCCCTACATAGCATGTAATATATCTTGATGTCAAAATGACATCAAATTGACATCTAACATTGACTTCAAAAAACGACGTAAAAAATCGATTACAGGACTGCCTGTAATTGATTTTGTGAGGTGTTTTTTGATGCCAAAGTTACATGCCAATAATCAATTTTTGATGCCAATGTTGGATGTCAATTTTTGTCATCAAGGTAGTCAATTGACATCAAATCCATTTGCATTTTTGATGTCTTTTTTGATGTCGTTTTGACATCAAGGTGCCCTCTTGGAAGTAAATCTATTTTATTTCAGCCGAGAAAACATTACCCATTTTCATTTAGTTAGACACAAATAACCATAAAAAATGGCAAAAACACACGACAAAACAACTAAACCTTCACCCGCTAAAATGAAAACAAAAATCGAAAAATGAAAACAAATTCAAACTAGCAATAAAAACTATACTAGTATCGCAAAAATACTACATAGCAGTGAAACTACTTTTTTGGAGCAAAGCAATCATTTTTGTCTTGAATGGCACTATGCACACACAGCATACCCATCACATACAGTAGTCTGTGAAAATGGATTTAAAATGGCACGTTAGTTGTATACCTTACATTTCATTTTCAACCCCTACATAAAATTAGAATAACCAGTATAAAAATTTATTTTTTAAGGCCAGAAGTGTAAATAAGGAGGTAAACAACATTAAATCAATCAAGAAATGTCCATCTGATATTTCACCACATAACTACAAAGACAATTCTATTTTTTATTGAACAAAATGCTATTTTCAAGCATACTCCTTATACATGGTAGAATGCAAAACATCTCATTCTTATTACTGTAGTTCTATTACTTTAAATGCCAAATATGACATTCATTTTGAACTGTAAAATAATTTCAGTGCATCATGATTGTAACTGTCCATATATAAATAGTTTTATTAAATGCCCTTATTTAAATATTACACATTTATAATAATTCCATATTTTCCACATTATGGTTATACAGTTGCATTCATTATATAGTGATTTATTAATTTTTGCATTCATTATGGAGTGATAGTTTTTTATTAAATGAAACTATTTTATTACAGCACTGAGAATCTTGTCTGCATTACAACAGTAAGTGCAGTACATAATAGTACTGCAGTACAAATAGTAAGTTTTATATTATTAGAATATAGAATATAGAATATATATATATATATATATATATATATATATATATATATATATATATATATATATATATATATATATATATA
Source organism: Danio aesculapii (assembly GCF_903798145.1). Classification (NCBI taxonomy): domain Eukaryota; kingdom Metazoa; phylum Chordata; class Actinopteri; order Cypriniformes; family Danionidae; genus Danio; species Danio aesculapii. The sequence goes on along the minus strand of NC_079438.1, from coordinate 30,829,084 downwards.
TATATATATATATATATATAGTATATTGCCTTTACAAAACCCGTTCAGTCAATTGCAATGCTCATTTTGATTTGCTTTTTAGTCAACCGTGAGTTTGCGATGCTGTTTTCACTTTGCAGTTCACGGCCTGACGTAAACACCTAAGTTCCCTTGACTCCGCCCCCTTGTCAAATCAGGGCCACAAAGTCAGGAAACACGCAGAAACGTGAAGTGCTCACGGTTGAATATATGGAAATATTTTAGTGTTTTTTTTTTGCACTGCTTGATTTTATTTGCAGTTATTTTTATGTTTGAAAATTACATTTTTATTTCTCAAATCTTAATTTTCCCTTTGCATTTCTTTATTTTTGCAAAACATTTTTTTTTTTCTCAAAATAATTTTTTGCTTTGCGATTTTTGGAGATTTGCATTTATTTATTTATTTTTGCTCAATACTTTATTTTTTTTGTTGCAAAACTTTCTTTTATTTGTAAGTATATATGGCCCTAGATTGACTCCATATAGATCTTATATATCTGGCATGGAGAGTGTGATTTAACACTAACAAACCAAAGGTTAATAAAAAGTGTATTAATTTGACTTATTTTATTTTCTTTAATATTGCCACTGGCTTGCATGGTTTGGGACTTGTGGAGCTGCGCATCGATGAATTTGCTTTTCAGTGTTAGGACTTTCAGCAGTAAAAATTAAACCACACTTAACTGAACTAAACTGAACTTCAACTCTGAAAACTGGACAGACACAGTCTTCGTTGTTAAGCTGCTTTGACACAATCTATATTGTAAAAGCGCTATAGAAATAAAGATGAACTGAAGTGAATTATGACAGGTTTTGTGATCCAGTGTCACATCAAATATTTCATAATCTGCGATCTTGTGGTGACATACAACATGGACAGAAAAAAATTGGCCATTGGACCGATATGCACATTTTAATCCATTTAAACACAAACGAAATTCATATCACAAGGTGCATATAAATCCAAACACACACACACACACACACACAGGTAAAAGAATTAAGGTCAGCTGGTTTGATCACACACACGCACACACAGGTGCTGGTAAAAGCACAGCACAATCCCTACCTTCTCACACCCAGACAGCTGAGAGAGAAACACAACAGATTATATGTGACCGTCATGTCAGTGACACACACTGATGTTTCCCCTACGAGGCAACACCAATCACTCTCATACACACAGATTTATACAGAGCCCGACGCTTCCAAACAAATCTTTCAAACGGTTATGACATTTAAAGTGTGAAATCACCCAGGAGGCTGGTGTTAGAGCGTGGCATTGAGCTTTTCCTCTTACCCGTCGTGACACAGTGGCATTGCTGCGTTCTTTCAGCTGCGGGTCGGTGGGCAGGTTGTTCCACATGATGTACGGCGTGTCGTATTTGTCCCGCAGTTTCGGGCAGCTCTTAAACAGGAAATCTATAATGAAGAATTTGATGCCCGCGTAAAGCCCTAAAAGAGAAACAGCATACATCATATATTGAAAATTGTTCAGTTTATTCTCATGAATTTCAGCACATTTTTTTAAAAAAGATTTCATTATATTCAATAAACTAAATTAAGGCATGATATTAAAAAAATCTGACATTGTGATATTTTGCTTTGCTGCAAAACATATTGAATATAATTTCACCAGATGATTTGAATAGCTCTATTTGAAAAGATTTCAATAATTTAGATTGACTGTGGTGATTAAGTCTTTTTCTATGAAGTGCCTCTGCATAAAATATAATTAATTACAACAATTACAACAGAGCAAAATTAAAAGTGAAATAAACAGTGCTTTATGGTTTTCTGTGGAGTCTAACAGTATGCAAATATAACAATGTAACGTAAAATAACATACCCAGCAGGCACACATTATAAGACGTTAAGTGAAGTTTATTTATAGACTAATTTCAAGAGGATCACATGCTTATGATTGCTTGCAGCCGGCTCCGCATTATTCAATTTATTATTCACCAATCAGACGATTCCTAAGCCACTATAAATACCCTAAGTTCCATATCACAGCCATCTTTGTTTTAAAAGAGTCCCCCTTCCACCCCTATGCCTCCTCCTTTCCTAGATGGGTGGCACGGTGGCCAAGTGGTTAGCACTGTTGCCTCACAGCAAGAACGTCACTGGTTCTAGTCTTTACCAAGCCAGCCGATGTTTCTGTGCAGAGTTTACACGTTCTCCCCGTGCTCACGTGGGTTTCCCCAGGGTTCCTTGGTTTCCTCCCACCGTTAAAAAACATGCAACTCAAGTTAATTGACTTATCCAAATCGGCACCATAGACATGCTCCTAGTAAATAGTTATCTCTTAAGAGCAATCACTATCTGTTCATTAGCTATTACAGCAGGGGAGTTCTCCAGATCTACCTGAGCTCAAACTCCCCTCTCGCCTTGCAAACGGGAGGGAGCCTCAGGCTCGAGGATCTTATGAGCTCAGGGCTCTCTCCCGGGACAGCATGCCAAACAAGCTTTATAATAAATCATCAGCCAAGTGTGAACTCTTGAATATTAGGTTAGATTTAGATTATGATGTCAGGTGACCAAAATTCAATGTCTCTCCTATGTCTAAGGACAATGTTATTTTGACATCCAATAACGATGTCAAATTATGTTGATATTTGGTTGATTATAGGTTGTGTTGGAAAGTGACGTCTGATAGATGTCATAGTGGTAATGTCCACTCAACTTTAAGGTGTAACATGATTAGACGTTGGTATTTGATTGATTTTAGGTTGGACATTGACATTGGCCTGACGTTTTGACGTCAACCTGATTGTCATTTCCAAACAATATAAAACGCCCCCACAACGTGGGGGTACGTTGGGCTACAATGTCAATATGACATCATGTTGATGTCCTGTGCCTGCAGGGATACATTGTTTAAATAATTTTATACAATAATACATTTATATCTTCATTTGTAATAAATAATCCAATCGTGCGATGTGACTTGCGGATACACATTGCGATACCGCTGCTCAAACGATATATTGTTCAGCCCTAAGTTAAATGTCATTTTATATACCATGGTATAAACCATTTAACTGAGTGCTACTGTATAATTTACTCAAAAAAAAAAAACATCAAATGAGCTTCACATGTACAACCACATGTTAAAATGACATCTGCAACACAAATATGGAACAAGTTTTAGAAATTTTTCATGTAAAAACAAAAACAAAACACATGCATGTGGTTGCATTTTAACATGTTGAAGGAATAGTTCACCCAAAATAAAAATTCATTCAGTGTTTTACAGTGTGCTTACAGTGTTTATTGAGCTTGGATGTTTTCAAACCTTAATGAGTTCCTTTCTTCTGTCAAACACTAAAGCAAATATTTTGAAGAATGCTGAAAACCTGTAAATATTGATATTTTCCTACAATGGAAGTCATTCGTTTTCAGCATTCCTCAAAATATCAGATTTAGTGTTTAACAGAAGAAAGAGTGTTCCTTTTGAAGGTTTTCAGCTTCAGTATATCTTCCCTGGTGTTCAACAGAATAAAAGAACTAAATAAAAGTGTGAATAAATTAAAAATATATTTACTGGGTGAACGAACCCTTAAAGCTCATGTGACACATTGTTTTTATGTAAGGGTTAAAAAGGCCCCATTTTGAGCAGAATTCTTAAACACTTTGATTGGTTCTCAAGTTCACCAAGGCTGCATTTATTATATTATAATATATTTTTATGATAAATATAAAACTTCCGTTTTGCAATGTTAATTGTGATAGCAAAGCTAAACCGCTGCCATTTCTCCGGTCTTTTATGACCCAAAATGTATGCAAAAGTTCTTTCTGGTTCTTGAATCTGATTGGCTGATAGCAGTACAATATTCTGCTAGTATCAGACATCTTCAAGCCTCTTCTCCTTCATGTATTAATCTGCCCACAGTGAGTGTCAAGCAGAGGACTAAACTGTTTGACATAAAAAAAGTTTGACATACTGCAGCTGTTGCACAACGTAATGTACTTTTGAGATTTTTTTTTGAAGAGAATGTAGTTGTTTAGCTTGCAAATATATAGTTTATTTATAAAGATAGTGTCTATTTGAAAATGTGGTTGGATGATTTCGGAGATAGGACTACAGGTGGCAGTTTAACCTCTCATTGCCCGCTAAGAGCACACCACTGGTGGCTACTTATTCAGGAATAGTATTGCTGTCTAAAGAGTAGGCAATTGTGAAATTCAATTAATTTAGGCTTAATCTAAAGGCAATATTTGGCCACAGTCTCCTGCTACTGGTGGGGCCTTTAGAAATGCATGTCTCAGAGAACAGAATGCCACGACTGACTGCGGTATGCCACAGTACTCAGGAAAGTTCTCTGACTCAGCAAATACATTACCATTAGGGGGCAGCCAAGCTTCAATCTCAGTAGTGGCCAGTTCTGAAGGCTGAGGACTCGATGCTGCAGGTGGCTGTTTCTCTGTGGAAATTGGAGGTGTTTTCTCCTTGTTTTGTTCATATTTGCTATAATCGAATACAATGCTGCGCCTAGGATAATCGTGTTTATTGTTTTCTGATTAGAGAAATAGTTTCATTTTAGACACATTATTGCAGACTCGCCACAGCCATGCTGCTAATATTAGATTTTTGACTGTAGGCCATACAAAACTTTTTACAGAGCTCAGTTAAATGTTCTTTGATTAGGCTAGTTATCAAACTGTTAAAGCCAAAACGAATGGTAAAATACAGCTTGTAATTTAATTTCATACAGTTTAAATAGTTTATACTATTATAATTTAAATAAAAATAATTGAAAATCTTTTATTTTTTTAAATATTTTTTGAGCGAGATGCTAATGGTCTAATCCGATTCAATTATTTATGCTAAGCTAAAAATGCTCCCCTCAGAGATGGAGCAGATGAATGGATTTAAAATGGGGTATCAGTTTAGTTTGATGGTCCCTTTTGTTGGATTTAAGTTACACTGCATTAACATGCCAACTAATTCTCATTAGTAGACTGTTAGGTTGGGGTTGGGGTTAGGGTTAGTGTAAGTTGACATGTACCTGCAAAGTTTCTTTTAGACTGTTAAATGTCTGTTGAAGGAGCACTATCAGCACATATTAAGCAGACAGTCTACTACTCAAATGAGAAGTAATTGGCATGTAGTTGCAATGAAACTTTTAGTCAACAAAATGTGCAATAGGGACCATCGAAATGAAAAATTTTTAAAACTCAAGTATTAAACTCTTGGGAAGTTGTAAATTTCCAAAAAAGAAACAAGTGGAGCATTCCTTTAAAAATTCTGTTCTTGTGATCTCAAATCCTGTTTTGAGGTCTTTTGTTGTGTTTATACTTCAGTTAAGTCAACATAAAGTTTGGAATCGGACCAACACTGCTGAAATGGTAGATAGACACAAACCCAGGACATAATCTAAGCAAAAACAGTTATTTAACAGAACATTTATTTAGCTGAACCCTGCTATTAGAGCAGTTTCAGTATAATCAAGTCAAAACAGGAAGGAATAGGGTGCTAAAATGACTCAGTGGACACATATAATCAACCCAATGTATGGTTGTGATACAGTGTACAGTTAAGCAAACCCCTGTGCAGAGTAAGTTTTTTCTTTACTATTCCTATTCAGTGCTGTTACACAAGAGACATGTTTTATATGAAAACAACAAAAGCTCACTTGAAATGGCAGTGTTTGTTTGTGAATGTTATGAATGCACTCGGAGTGTTTATGTACAGAACATTTGTGGTGTTTATGGGTAATGGTGCTCACCAATCATGAAGCCCATTAGCTTGTAGGGCAGAACGCAGGAGGAGATGAAGGCCACCCACAGAGCAACGTACAACTTCTGAGTGATCTCAGGCTGAACCCACATGAACAGACTGAGGAACACAAACACACAGACATAAACATCCAGTGTTAACACATATTGCACAGACACTGACCTTCTGTTCATCGGGTTATGTGTACTTTTCCACCTGTACATAGTCTGTATATATTTCAATGCTTTGTTCACACGGAAATGCCGATGTGTACTTTTTCTTCCCATCTTTTACTATTTCCATCCACATTATTTCATTTGTAAATGCTAAATATTTGCCCATCGAAAATTGTCAACAAAGTAGTCTCATCAAAATGTATGCTACACTAATATATGATTTTTTATTCTTATTCCAGTTTGTTGGCAAAATAATAATAATTGTTTGCCAAGTTTCTCATAAGAGAGCATGCTTTGTGTGAAAATGTTTGCTTTCAAATTCACCTAAACATGTTTTCTCTTTCAATTCAATTTAATTGATAAGAGCTTTATTGGCATGGCTTGTCAAGCATTGCCAAAGCATTGCAGATTACATAAGCAATGAATAAATTTATTAAAAAACACAATTAGAATTTTGATAAAAACATACACAAATAAGACTAATATGATTATTAAAAAAGATAAAGAAAGAGGGAAAAAAAAACATTAATAATAATAATAAATTATAAAATGTTTTTACATTTATTCAGATGGTTTGTAATAATATTTCTTACTACTTTTGTCCACTGGCTGACTCTCTGTGTTAATGACAATCTGACACATATTTTCTGCTGTTAATATCAGACCGCAGATCTCCCCAAGGATATGCCTGAATTTTTCTGTATTTGTTAAAGATATAAAATTTGGTGTTAGCGCTGCACACTACATGGTTTCAGCATCGATATTGCAATGGTATCATTCGCAGTAGTCACATTGCAGGATTTGTAAAGTTGAGTCTGTATTATAATGTATCATTTGAATTATTTTTATATTTATTATTCAATTATTCTACCGAAATACTGTTAGACTTGGAAAATGATGATAGACTGTAACCTTTTCTTTATTGTATCTATGCTTTTAATTTGTTTATTGGATTTTATGCAGATGCACTCGCCTACAAAATCATCCCAATCAATCTAAAACAATCAATTCTTTCCAAATAGCGATATTCATGTCATCGGTTGAAATTGTATTCATATCACAAAATATATCGTAGAATAACAAAATATTACAATGTTAGATTTTTCCAATATCGTGTAGCCCTATTTGGTACAATTATCACAGTGTAGTAGGGAGTTTGCTCAGATTCCTTCATTCTCAGAGAGCACATTGTGCACATTCTCTGCTCTCTCTCTTTCTCTCCATCTCTGCCTGCCTCTCTTGACCTCCAGACGGTGAGCACTCAGTCTGTATTTGCTCAGGGTTTGTTTTACTTTATACTCTTGAACACAGCTCAGTATTACTCTTTCATATTATTTTAACCACTGGTTTTATGTTTGCTGGTAAAATTTTAGCTTTGTCTGTTCTTGGGAGAAAGCACACCTTTTGAATGCAAACACAAATGCTCCATAAAGACACATTGCATAGAAAAAAACCTATATATATACGCCATGTGTCTTCATGGAATCCTGTAGTTCAACATGAAAAGGTAAAAAATTTACTTACTTTTTGATTTTCTCCAAAACATCTGCCATCTTACCAAAAAGATTCTGCAATAATAATGATAAAAAATAATTAAATTGGATGCAATAAGCCGCATACAATTTGGTTACCCTTTACAATAAGGTTTCATTAGTTAACATTAATGTATTTGCTGACATGAACTAATAATAAACAATACTTGTACAGCATTTCTAAATCATAGATTAGCATTTACTAATGCATGATTAAAATCCAAATTCATGCTTGTTAACATTAGTTAATGCACTGTAAGATCAATGAATTAACAATGAACAAATTAACTAACATTAGCAAAAGAAATACTGTAATAAATGTTCAAGTTTTGTTTATTGTTTGTTAATGTTAGTAAACACATGAACCTTAACTAATACCTTATTGTAAAGTGTTACCTACAATTTAAGAGATGTATTCATAATTTAATTTATGGCTGTGCAATATGATGACATACAGCTGAAGTCAGAATTATTAGCCCGCCAGATTTATTAGCCCTCATGTTCATTTTCCCCCAATTTCTCTTAAACGGAGAGAAGATTTTTTCAACACATTTCTAAACAAAATAGTTTTAATAACTCATTTCTAATAACTGATTTATTTTATCTTTGCCATGATAACAGTAAATAATATTTTACTAGATATATTTCAAGACACTTCTATACAGCTTAAAGTGACATTTAAAGGCTTAACTAGGTTAATTAGGTTAACTAGGCAGGTTAGGGTAATTAGGCAAGTTATTGTATAATGATAACTGTAGACTATCGAAAAAAAAAATTGCTTAAAGGGGCTAATAATTTTGACCTTAAAATGGTCTTTATCAAATTAAAAACTGCTTTTATTCTAGCAGAAATAAAACAAATAGGACTTTCTCCGGAAGAAAAAATATTATCAGACATACTATGAAAAATTCCTTGCTCTGCTAAACATAATTTGGGAAATATATAAAATGAAAAAAAAAATTCAAAGGGGGGCTAATAATTCTGAGTTCAACTGAATATTATTTGGACAAAATAATAAGATTTATCATTTCATATTTGCACCATTGTTTACATCGTGGTGTCACAAAATACATTGTTTACAGTAATACTCTTTCATAATTTATAGGTGCGCAATGTTACACGGCATTATGGAAATGCTGGCAGAAACATAAATAACAGCATCATGAGGAAGTTGCAATTTTTCAAGTATTTTTAGCATTGTTTTTATTTTTATGTTATGTTTTACATATGTTTTTATAATTTATTTCATATTTCTACATTTTTAATAAAACATTTGTCCTGAAGTTCTAGATAAAAAGAGAAATATGATCACATACGAATGAGTAGTTTTTTGAGTATATACTTTAATATGTAAATAAGAAATAGACCTTTACATTTGAACAATATATATATATATATATATATATATATATATATATATATATATATATATATATATATATATATATATATATATATATATATATATAAATAAAACTACTGATTTGAATTCCTAAATATGCTACTAAATCGTGATATACATCATTATCAGGATATGAAATTACTTGAATTAGGGTCAAGCGATATGACAAAACTTTAATATCAAGATTGAAGTGAAGTTGTCAGGAAAAAATAAAACAATGGTTATTTACTGTTTTTCCACATTATAGAATAACAATAAATTCATCCAAACCTATAAAATGGGAATTATAATAATAATGGGGATTAATGGGAATTAGACAGTGATCAAAACAGGAATTAGACAGTGACACTTGATAATGGGCATTCATAATTTTTAAACCTTACTGAAGGAATTCTGAAGGGTGCTCCGGTTTCCCCCACAGTCCAAAGACATGCGGTACAGGTGTGTTGGGTAGGCTAAATTGTCCGTAGTGTATGAGTGTGAATAAGTGTGTGTGGATGTTTCCCAGAGATGGGTTGTGGCTGAAAGGGCATTCGCTGCTTAAAAACATGCTGGATAAGGTGGCGGTTATTCCGCTATGGCGACCTGGTTTATTAAAGGGACTAAGCCGAAAAGAAAATGAATGAATGAAAAAAGTAGAAAGATAAAAGTGTAAAATAGTCCTACAAAAGCCTACCTGTGCTTTCTGCGCAACATCTAGAACTAGCTGAAACTTTTCAGACACAGTCAGGTCTTCCTTTGGAGGTTCCTTGGAAGCAGACCACAAAGAGGGGAAAATTATATATGTATCATACTAAAACAAAGGCCACTGACGAGTAAATATCACGGTGGAAAATCAATTCTTACCACAGGTTCAGAAACTTCAGGCACAATACTCCACTGAATTCTCCATCCTCTATAGAAAACAACAACCTGTAATGCTTTTGTTTGTATTTGTATGTTGATCTAAAAATATCTATACAGTATGTAACAAAATTGATTCCATTTATATAATTTAAAGAAACACACTAACAAAAATGTGAAATTTTAAAGTTGAGAAACTTAATTGTACTACAATACTAGAAGTTCTTAATGCACTACAACAATTACTGGTTTATTTAAAGTGTCTGTTAAATTTGTGATAATATACAGTTATTGCATAGACTGTTAGCTGACATTCATAACATCAATAAAAATTCTTATGACAGGCAACTAATATACAGCCAATATACAAATATACCCTAAATTATATTAGTTATAGCTAATTAACTCGTTGAATTTAACTCCTAAAATGGTTTGGCAAAATTGTACTTATGTAATAGTATCTTATGAAACATAATTATGAAAAAGTAAAAACTTACTTGGCAATGAGGTAATTCAACGACAACCTCAAAATGGCTAAGAACAGAAATAAAGGAATAGCCCAGCCATGCCATGCTGCATTCATATAAATCTAAAGACAAAACACAACACAAATTACACAAAAAATCGTATACGAATTACTCGAAACAAGTTTAAGTACTAAAATTAAAAGCTTGAAATAAATAAAAACTAAAGTAAATAAACATTGATGACAATTTTTTAAAATAAAAAAGCTAATTACATAAATAATTTCAAAACTAATTCCAAATATTAATTCAAACTATACTAGACAATGCTAAAATAATAAATGTTCCAAAGTTATAATATTTTAATGATAAAGTAATTTAATTTTGAAAAGATGAATTGCAAGTATATCGTGAATTTAATGGTAAAAAGAAAATGAGTTATTATGTGCTAGTCTTACAAAATAATTAATTCAAATAACCTATGTTTAAAAAAGGAGATGTATATGTGTAAATATGGAGCAATGATCAAAACTCACTATGAAGGCAATCGCTGACGTGTAAACTGAGTGCCAGTTAGATAAGGCGGAGAGATTCCTTAAGAAATTTGTCACTGGTCTGGCACCCCGTTCTAGAAAAAGGTAAACATGAAAAACATAAGTAAAAACCATACATTTTTATTAATATTTCAATATTAACAAAACCACTTTATTAATTAAAAAAGCACTTACTAAGTCGTCGCATATTTTCAGTTAATCTGAAACAAACATAAAATAAGCAAAAGTCAGTCTGAGCTATTTGAGTATTCTTCAAATCAAATCGACATCAAGCATGACATTGAAAAAAAAACATCAAAAAATGGTTATCGATTTGATGTCAAAACCTTGATGTCTATTTTACATTCACACATTGATGGTCTTTTGACCAAAGTAACGACACAAAAAGAATTATAATGTACTATTTTTAATCAGTCTGAAAGTTCAAATTAAAATTTGTGTATGCCTTTTTTGTAATCCATTTTTGATTTTTTTTACATCAATGTTACACCATTTTCTAACTAAACGCAAGGCGATGTCACAACACATGATCAAAGGTATATTTTTCATGTTAAATCCAGTTTTTCTCATAGCCATTTGCAATAGCAGTGCACAGAATTTCTTTTCTATCTATATTTCTGCGACATCGCTGCAAAACAACATCATAAACTAATATGACAATTATCACCTCAGATAAAGTTTTTGTGCTTTATGCAGAGTTAAATGCTACCAATGTGAGTTTAAACACCATTTTACATGATATTTATTGGCAAACTACTGGAAGCATCATAAAATCGTTTACCTCAGATCTTGAAAATGAAATAACTAGCAAACGGTTTGAAAATGAAAGTCAGAACTGTCAGAAAAGTCAACATCAGTCACTCAGCCTACTTTTATTAATGTTAAATAGGTTAAATATGTATTAATTAGATTATAACCTTTCCCATTTTTTTGTTGGGAGTCTACTGACATTAAATTAAATGGCTGTAGAAAGTAATGTGTCGCGTTGCATTTGGTGCAGACAGCCAAATTGCTTGTAGCTGGAATCTTGTCACGTCTCGTGTAGTTAGGAAACAGTGTTAGATGTCAATTTGATGTGGTTTTGACATCAAGGTAGTCAGTTGAAAATCAAACCGATTAGTTTAGTTTTTTGACATGTTTTTTATGTCATTTTGACATCAAGGTGCCCACTCAGCATTCATGTCCTCGGAACGTTCCCCTGCCTTCAATAACATGACTTATTCCTTCCACCATCCACAGGCTGTCTTGTATTTTTATGTCAAAGTGACACTTAAACCATGTAAATCAATGAAAGCCGACAGCGGTGGGCAGCACACACTCAATAATGCTCTTTTGAGACAGATGGATGTACTTCAATAATCCCTGAGGGGGCATTCAGCAGACATAGAACTAATAGCAGCATGTATAATTGAAGCAGTTACATGCATTGACTGGACATCAGACCTACAAAACCTGCATGGCAAATGCTTTCTACCAAAATCCACAAAAAGCCAGGTTTCAAAATAACCATATGAAACAAACAAAGCAAGTGAATTCAAAAGTTAACAAAGTTTACAAAGACTAGTCCTAAATGGATAGTTCTCCCAAAAATGACATAATTTGCTCACCATTTCAGTTTCTTTCTTCTGTTAAACACAAAGGAAGATAAACTGAAAAATGTTGACTTCCATTGACTTCCATAATATTTTTGTCAATGGCAGAAATCTTCCTTTGTGTTGAACAGAAAAGCAAAGTAATTGATAAAAGTTTAAAACAACTTGCGTGTGAGTAAACGGTGAGAATATTTTTCCTTTTTTGGTGAACTGTCCCTTTAATAGACCTCAGTAAGAGTACCACATTATCTAAACACAAACTAAAATGTTGGTGTTAAATGTTCAGATGATGAAACTTTAAATTGAATAGACTCATTGAATTGAATTGAATTGAATTAAATTAAATTAAATTAAATTGAATTGAATTGAATTAAATTGAATCGAATTGAATTGAATATCTTTCGTGGAATCTCAGTATTTTCAAAATCTGCTTTGGGTTGCTTACTTATTCATTTATTCATTCATTCATGCTTGACAAAACACAATTTTAAAAAAGTATCATGGACATTCTGAACATCTCGCATTATTTATTAATGTATTTATTAACATATTTTATTTTTTATATTTATTAAATAATGCTTTACTTTGTGCATCGCAGCATACAATTAAAACAGTGTATGCTTAAGAGTTTTCAGAAAGGTTGTTTTTTTGGAATTTTTTTTAATAATGTGCATTTTATTCTAAAAGCAGCTTCAGTATTTTATCAAAATAATGGTCTAAAAATCACAAACCCTCAACTCTTTTTTTAAGTGAATAAATCGAATAGAATGGTGCAAATAATAAAAAAACAACATGTTGTAATAAATAGATAATTTTATCATAGAATATTCATAGGAAAAACTTTCAAGAGACAAACAGTACGTGTAACTGCAACCCTCTAAAAAGAAGGCTGGCTCTTCAGAACTGGGCCAGATCTTCAAATGAGGGCTGGACCACAAAAATTAGGTGATCAAGTATTTGTGTCTGATGTGCCAATAATGTAATCATACTTTTTTTGTGACAGGGTCTAAGTATGGCATATTAAAGGAGTAGTTCACCCAAAATGACATTTGGACATTTCTGTGAAGTGTTGTTTAACAATGATATGTTTCTCACACATTTTTAAACAATATTGTTTTAATAACTAATTTGTATTGTCTGTGCCCTGATGGCAGTACATAATATTTTTCTAGTTATTTTGGAAGATGCCAGTAATATTCAGCTTATAAGTGCAAGACTTACTATAACTAGATTATTAAACTGTGCAAGTAAGGCAAATTGTACAACAGTATTGTGTAACAATGGTTTGTTCTATAGACAATCAAGAAGGGGGCTAATAATATTGACCTTAAAGTATATTTATTTTTTAGATGGGGTAAACTGCCATTGACTGCCATAGTATTTAGGTTCTGACGTTAATGGCTACTGGTTCAAAACATTCTTCCGAAATATCTTGTTTTGTGTTCAGCAGAAGAAAGAAAGCCACTGAAAAGTAAGTACATAATGGCAGAATCTCCTTTTCTGTGTGCAAACTATCCTTCTGAGAAATACATAATTTGACAGAACCACAGAGTTTGTCTACTTTTATTTTGAAAAGTACATGAACTTCATTTTGAACATAAAAACCTCCATTAAATTTAGGGTTAGGGTAGTGGTAGACGTTAATAAAATACAATTTAATGGTGTTATAAGTACTTTTTTACATTACTTTGAGGGCTAAGTTACTTTGAGGGCTAAGTAGAGGTAGATAATAAAATACAATAAATAAAATATAATTAATATGTAATTTAAATCAATAACATAAATAATTCTATATTTATGATATATATATATATATATATATATATATATATATAGCCCCCTTTTGCCCTTTTGGTCCTCCTTTTTTAAATATTTCCCAAATGATGTTTAACAGAGCAAGGAATTTTTCACAGTATGTTTGATAAAGTTTTTTCTTCTGGAGAAAGTCTTCTTTGTTTTATTTCGGCTAGAATAAAAGCAGTTTTAAATTGTTTAAGGGCCCTTTTAAGGTCAAAATTATTAGCCCCTTTAAGCTATATTTTTTTCAATAGTCTACAGAACAAACATTGTTATACAATAACTTGCCTAATTACCCTAACCTGCCTAGTTAACCTAATTAACCTAGTTAAGCCTTTAAATGTCACTTTAAGCTGTATAGAAGTGTCTTGAAAAATATCTAGTAAAATATTAATTACTGTCATGACGGCAAAAATAAAAGAAATCAGTTATTAGAAATGAGTTATTTATTATTATTAACTATTATGTTTAGAAATGTGTTGAAAAAATCTTCCCTCCGTTAAACAGAAATTGGGGAGAAAAAAAATGAACAGGTGGGCAAATAATTCAGGGGGGCTAATAATTCTGACTTCAACTATATATATATATATATATATATATATATATATATATATATATATATATATATATATATATATATATATATATATATATATAATTCTCATTCTAGCAACAAACATGCTTAAAAGATTTTGTCTGCCACTAGGCTTAACTTATTACAAGCAGCATCCTAACCACTAGGGGGCAGCAGTTTACAATCCAATTCAGCTTTGGAAATGAAAGCACTGAGCAGTGAATGGTTTAAAAGTGATTTCACCCTGATTTGAACTCTGCTTACATCTGCGCATAATTTTAAATACAGGAAATATGAATAATCTCCTTTGACGAACCTTTTAGCACTTAGTGGCTCCTCAGCCTCAACTGTGTTCTCCTCAGGCTGGAAGCGGAAATCTTCAATGTAAACCCCAAAGCGATCATACAGCCAGTTGTGAAGCCGCGAACACACCGTCTCCTTCTGCTGTTTGTCTATGGTTAGAAATCAGACACAGTTGTTTTAATTCATAAAGATTAAAATTCATATTAATCTGAATCAAGCAGTGCATGGTTTAATGAAAGAGAGAGAGAGAGAGAGAGAGAGAGAGAGAGAGAGTTTGTGCTCTACATTCTCATATCCTGCCTCAGACAAAAGAGGTTGCTTTGGCCTAGATGGTCTACAAATTTAGACAAGTGCTTAAAATAACAGCTGAAAGCTTTCCTGAAGCCGAGATTCCGGAATCACTAATTAAAACCACAGAGTAGAAAGAATGTCAATAAACAGGATTAAAAGTGACAGTTTGTGCTTTAATACAAATGACTGGAAGAAAAAAAGGCTAATCAAAAAAGAAGTGCAATTTATTACATTTTGTAAGACAATTTTAGATTTTTGACTCATTTTTAATGGTTGTTTTTAACAGATAAGTAATAACCAGTGTTGGTCACTCTCGTTTGAAAGAGAAATTAGTTACAGTTACTAGTTACTTCTCACAAATAGTTACTAAGTTACATAATTATAAATATAACTAATTCCCAAGGAAAATAACTATTGAGTTACTTAAAAAAATTTCATTTGTCAAATGCCTATAAAACAAATATGAAACATTGTACACTAATCTACGCTACAATGTTGTGGGTCAATGTGAGAGACAATGGCAGCATGTGCTCAACTATATATCTAGATATTATTTTGTTCAATTCTATCTAAGTTTGTTTGCTTTGACGTCGTGGCTTCGTCTCCTCCTTTGGCATGTTATCACCTGCCTAGCCACTAATTTTGTGGTGGCTTGTGATGACATGAGGTGCTCGTACAAAATGATTTTTGAGGCTCTCTATATTTGATTTTCTTTTTTATACACACGATTATGCTGTCAAACTGTTGTATAAATGCAATATCACACTCTTAGCAGTGCGATATGGCTATGGGTCACTAAGGCACTTGGCCTGTGGCCTCGAGCCAATGCATGCCTCCCACCAGTGCTGAAATACAGCCATATCACCCTGCCACTTGTTTGATATTGCTCGTATATATTTTGTGCATGCTGTATGTTATAAGCAGTGTTGGGCATGTGTCTTTAAAAGAGTATTTAGTTATAGTTACTGGTTACTTCTCACAAACAAACTGAGTAAGTAACTTAGTTACATAATTATGAAACTAACTAATTACCAGGGAAACTAACTATTGGAAAAAAAAACTATTCGTAAAAAATGTAATTTGTCAAATGCCTATAAAATAAATATAAAACTAATCTACACTATTTTAATGTTGTTGTGGGACAATGTGAGAGACAACTGCATCTTGTCCTGAACTATATATATCTAGATATTATTTTATTTAATTCTTTCTGAGTAATAAGTGTTTGAGGTGGAGTAAAATGAAGTTTTATTTGCTTTGACGTCGTGGCTTCGTCTCCTCCTTTGGTAGCAGAGCTCACATTATCACCTGCCTAGCCACTAATTTTGTAGCAGCATTTGACAACGTGAGGTGCTTCATTAGACTAGAATTACTTGTCACCAACGCAAAGAGACTCTTTTTTTTCCTGGGCATAAGTTGCATGATACATAAACATTCTTGCCTTTCACCTCAACGAGAGAAAAGTAGTGCTTATATATCCAGTTTATAAATGCTACCTTTAAACTTGTTGAATTTGCCATCGTTCTCCTGGTCGTTGGTGTGTGCGACTGACTGTGCGTGTGCTTGTGTGAACACCCACCCTACTCTGCCTCTGATTGACAAACGATGAAAATGTACTCTATCTAAGCCAATCATTATGTTCTTAGTTACACCACGTTCACAGACACACCAATCATCATACTGGTTGGTTATGTGTCCCGCCCCAGCCCCGAATGAATACACACACACCCACAACCCCCAGAGAAAGATGTCCTATGGCTGAGAGAGATGCTGCTCGCTTCAGTGTTCTCGGTTATAGTAACGCATATTTTATTGTGAGTAATAGTAATGGCGTTGTAACGGGGGAAACAGTGACTGCGTTTACATGGACACCAATAATTCGATTTATTGAGATTAAGACAATACTCTGATTAAGAGGTAACCAAGTAAACAGCGATTTTTGATTAATTGAATCAGATTAAGGTCATAATAGAATTTAAGAGAAATCGAATTAAGAATTGTGGAGTATGCCGATTTTAGTCACATTTCTAAAGTGCTGTACAGACATGTAAACACCTTAATCGAATTATAACTGTCATGTAGGACTTTTCGCCGCGTTTTGCGACAGGACAGTCCACACACACACACACACACACGTTTGACACTCTTTGCACCTACCCAGTCAGTGCAGACCACAGACACCTGCATCATGAAATGCAGAGGGTTTTTTTTTCCACTCAGCATGTGGCATAAACTTCCATTAAAACAACTCTTCCAGCAGTTCATAGTTGCATCCAGTATCTCGTTGCATGAAACTCCGGAGGAAATGCGGATAGCATTGTGAAGCAATGATGTTAATCGAATTATGTGCTATAACATGTAAAGCGGGATAATAAACGTAACACTCAAAAAGCAACTCATGTAAACACCTTAGTCTTATTATTCTCTTAATTAGATTAAAGCAAATAATTTGATTACTGATGTCCATGTAAACGTAGTCAGTAAGTCTCGTCTTGCTTACTCGTTACTGAAAAAAGTATCGCTGTTAGTAACGTCGCTTATTTATATTCCCATTACTGTAATATAGTAATAACTATGTTTGTCTTTTCAAATTCTGACACAAAACTTTTTACATAAGATAAGTGTTATTAAGTTTGTAATATGTAAGAGTACTTATTAAGTACATATTCAGATTTTTAACAACATTTTGTTTTTATAATTTAGACTGAAAAACAGAAAAATAAATACCTCACAGTACATAGTTTTTTCTTTAATGTTGTTCCTTTATAAAGCTTACGTTTCATTAAGTTCAGTATGTTTGTCATAATTTTATGATTTATAAGGCGAAATATGAGCTATACATTTGGGGAAATAAGTACACATCACATCAACACATCACATTCTTCTCAGAAAACATATTTCTAAAGGTGCTGTTGACTTGAAATTTTCACCAGATGTTAATAACAACCAAAGAAATACATATATGAAATGAAACAAACAAATCTAATTAGTTTACAAATGAAGTTATGTGGAATAAAAATGAAATGCCACAGGAAAAAAAGTATTGAACACATGAAGAAGAGGAGGTGTAGAAAGGAAGTGAAAGCCTAGACAGTAGCTGAAATGTCTCAGTAGTTCTTCAGCCAACCCTCTGCCCTTTCTCATTGTAAATTAATATAAGCTGCTTCAGTCCAACATCTACATTATCAGGACGATGAAGATGAAACCAGCGTGGACATTTCAGCAAGACAATGATTCAGTACACAGCCGATGAAACTCTCAAATGCTTTCAGAGAAAGAAAATCAAGCTGTAGAATGGCCCGGCCAATCACCTGACTTGAATCCAATAGAAAATACAGAATAAGGATCAGTTTGGAAAAATGAAACCCCCAGAATCATCAAGATTTTTACACTCTGTTTAAGTCTTTGAAAAACTCACACCTGAGCAATGCAATGACTTCACTTTCGACATGAGAGCCATCTTTAAGCTGCGTCTTTAAGCTGAAATATGTTTTCTGAGAAAAATGGTGACGTGTTGAATACTTATTTCCCCCACTGTACATACAATTGCACACTCCATAACATTAAGATTGGACAAACTGAAAACAATTTTCTCTAAAAAGCATAAACATAAACTTTACATATTTTCAGTTAAACTAACCAATATTTATCAATATTTTTCAGCACTGAAAGTAAAATATATTGATCATTAAACTATATTGTCCATCATATTGTATGAATTTCTTTCTCTAAGCTCACTGCATTGTATTCTAAGATTGCAAATATTGCTCACGTATTGCAAATATTGCTTGATTTAAAGGGGCACTTCACTCAATAATGAATATTTTTCGCTATTTACTCACACTCCAGTGGTTGTAAATGTTTGTGAGTTTCTTCTGTTGGACACTGAACAAGTTTTTCTGAAGTATTGTTTCAAAGCAGCAGATTATTGCATTACAATTCAAATCTGAAAAGTTAAGCTAACTTTCTGTTTAACTGAAGGAAGATTCATCTTTGTTTATTTCTATAGCGCTTTTACAATGTAGATTGTGTCAAAGCAGCTTAACACAGAAGTTCTAGTAAATTGAAACTGTGTGAAAGTCAGGAAAAATTGCATGAAACTCAAACAGGTTTAGAGTGGAGGGTGAGTAAATGATGACTGAATGTTCTATTTGGGTGAACTATCCATTAATTTAATTATTTTGATCTACTACTGTATGTAGTTTTTTGTTTCATTATTTCTGTCATAAGGCTGACGGTTGTGTTACCTGTGCCATTAGCTGCCGGTGTCTGCTGTTTCCGTGGAGGTTGAGGTGGAGAATCTTCACACCTGAACCACAAGACAAACAAAACAAACATCACTAAAACATCTTCAGTTCATACTAAATCTAAACGCAGAAGGACTGTACATATTACAGTGTTTCATAACTTGCCATCGTTTAACATTTATATATAACATTTATTTATATTTAAATATGGTTCTTTCTGCATTCTGAGCAGTTTTGAGATAATGAGCTTCAAATTTTTTGCATTCCATAAAGCTATACATTAAAATAACAGAAACGCTCTAATGTATTCTCAATGTACAATATCAAAATCCTCTTAAATTTGATTTTAGATCAGGTCAAATGATAGATTATGTGATAAATGATAGATCCTTAAAACTCCAAGAAAATTCCAAAGAATTCCAAAACAAATTGAAGCAATGGAAGTATTGAAAAACAAGCAGTTTATATATATATTATTTATTGAGATATCCACATAATCTGAAAACTGAATAAATAAGCTTAGTCATGTATGGTTTGTTAGGATAAGACAATATTTGTCTGAGATGCAACTATTTGAAATCTGGGAAAAAATATACAGTACATTTAGAAAATTGCCATTAAAGTGTCTTAAATTAAGTTTTGATACATTTACATAAAGAAATTGACAACATTTCTTTATGAAGCAAGAGCTTTACTTACTATTCAAATGATTTTGCCATTAAATAAAAATAAGATAATAAAATGTATCTAGTTTTTCCCACAAATATAACCAAAAGACTAGTTTTGTGCTCACATAAATAAATATATATATAAATAAATAAATAAATAATTATATATATATATATATATATATATATATATATATATATATATATATATATATATATATATATATATATATATATATATATATATATATATATAAAATAAAATTTATGATTTATTTCATTTTTTGGATGAATGTTTTTTCCTTGTGCTAATTAAAGTGCTAATTATTTAGTCATTTGCAGATGTTATTTTTAGGGAATATGACAGATAATTAAACACATTATTGCTGGAACCATTAGTATATTTTTTTGGGTTTCGATAGAAAAAAAATGCTATTTGTTGTTTTAATTAAGACCACTCATTAAATTAACTACACTTAAAAATTACGGTCACACATTATTTTAATGGTCCATTTGTTAAATTTAAGTTACATTGCAACTAATTCTCATTAGATTATAAGTAGACTGTTAGGTTGGAATTAGGTTGACATGTACTTGCAAAGTTTCTTATAGTCAGTTAAATGTCTGTTGAAGGAGCAGTATCAACAGATATTAAGCAGACAGTCTACTAATACTCAAATGGACCATCAAAATAAAGTGTTACCAAAATTGCTTTTGATGCTTGTTCAAACTGCTTACTTAATATGAGATGAACCAACACAATTTTTTACTTTTTTATGTTCAATTCACCTAAATTTGTAAAAAATATATATAATAATAATAAAAAACAATTAAGTGAACCTAATAGTTGTGACAATATAAAGGAATTGTGTAGAACCCAGCATTTTTCACAGTGTATTTGACCTTTTAAGGCTTAATATTGTCAAATTTAAGACACTTTAAATACAAGAAAACAACCTATGCTTCAGCAAGCAAAGTTCACTAAATAAAAAAGGTTACAAATTGCTGTGAGATTAGAATTCAACTGTTGATAAAAGTTTTTTTTTAAAATAATTGTCCCAATATCTACACAACATTGAATAAAATAAATCACATATGGTCACAGAATCACTCTGAAAAAGCCTGTTTTGAC
Organism: Danio aesculapii; assembly: GCF_903798145.1. Lineage (NCBI taxonomy): Eukaryota > Metazoa > Chordata > Actinopteri > Cypriniformes > Danionidae > Danio > Danio aesculapii. The sequence continues at coordinate 30,807,769 of NC_079438.1, read as the reverse complement.
AGAAATCTTAGTTATAAAAAAGTTATATAAACTGATGAATACAAATCTTTATACATTTAAAAAACTGGCAAGCTTTTATGTTAAAAACCCCCAAAGCATTTTTAATCTTCCCTCACCACCACCACTCCACAAAAAAAAAATGCAATACAAAAATCAGTAATGACTGAAACCACACATATGAAAAAGTAATGACTAGCCTTTGATATTTTGGTGTACTAAGGATTCTCAAGTTCCACTAACATTAGAACAAACTAAAAAACAAATGAATGTTCGTATGCATGTGTTGTCCAGTTGATGAAAGGTGTTTTCTTTTTGTGAAAATCTGAATGTGAATATTAATTAGAATTATCTATCCAATTATTAATAAATGAGACCAACTGTGCGCTTTATCTTAAGTCATGATGACACACAACTCATCAACATTTTGATCTTCTAAACATATTTACAGGTTAAAATACAGCTCACCCAAAACATTCATCGTTTACTCATTCGTATTTCATTCAAAACTTGACATTCTGTGGAAAAAACCTATATTTTTGAAGAATGTAACTGTTTTGGTGACTAATAAAAAACTGAACGTTCCACAGAGGAAAGAATTATTCAGAACATAAGGTTAAATGTTGTCAGAATTGCATTTATTGGTTTCATTATCCCTTTAATTATCCTGCCGTTTGTCCTCCATCAAATCTGAATCAATTAGGGGCTGACACGACCTCAGTGGAAAGAACACTCTGTACTGACATATTGCCGTTCATGACTCTATACGTACAGACATTGACTTCCTGCTGAAGGGTCACGGGGGTGGGATGTAGTGGCTATTTTTATATCTCAGTGTGTGTTGCATTTGCATCTGACTGCGGCCTGTCCTGCTGTGACAGCCAGAGAGACAACAGGACCGGGTCATTGAACACTGACAACACACATCAATTTATCACACACTATCCTCCTTTTTCCTGTGTCCCATGATGCTTTGCATAGATTAGAGGAGTTGCTTCTGGTAAACAGCCAGTGAAATGTTTTCGATGAGTACAAAGAAGTGTCGTTATTCTTTTCACAGTTCATCCATTTGAATATTAAAAGGAAACTTATTAGCAATTACCATATTCTTGCTGCCTTATTTTTTTAGTTGAATCAAAATAACTTTTCTAGTCATCTCAACTTACATTAATCAAACTGACTAAAGATTTTAACTTTAACTTTGTATGACTTAGTTGAAACCTGATTAACTTCTTAAAATAAGTTAAAGCAACATAAAAAATTTTATTTTGTCATATTTGTTTTTATTTGTATTTTCAGTGTATGAATAACCCCAAAAGCAAGTCTTTCAACAGCAATAATTATTTATTTAATAATTCTATTAAATAAAACTGAATTATATTAAAAAACAACAGAAAATAATCTGGAGGAACACAACTCTAGTGAGCTCCAAAAGAAATTAGTGTATCATTAATTTTAAGGATTTGTAGTTTAACGTGTATATTGTGAAATGTGCCGCATATGTTTGCAATGAGACAACAAACAGATGTAAACTATAAACATGTAAAGTGTTAAATGGTCATTTATGCGTCGTGTCATATCACTCTGCTCTTACTACTGTTTTTTTTTTGTTGTTGTTGTTGTTGTGAAATCATGAAAATATCCTTCTGTTAAATCTGTTTACATTTCAGCTTCAAAATACATATCTCAACACATCTCCCTGTAGGCATGTCACGATATCTATTTTTTGTTGTAGGTTATATTGCACCAAAATATATTGTGATAATCGATATTATTGTCAATTTTAGACCATTTTATGTCACTCATGATATAATGCCAGAATGACTGTCACGGTCACCAGCAATCCAGACTGCAGATCGCTGGTAAACACACAAATCCACCATTATATGGACTACAAGATCCAGTCATGCACCACACACACACCGGTTCCTGATCCATTTGATTACACTCTCACAGCTGAAGCTGCTCAAAGACTGATTAGTTGGACTATTTATACAGCACACTAACACACAAACATTGCTGAGTCTTGTTATACTGATGTTTCCTTGCCTTCCGTGTTTGAACCTTGCTTTGTTTTGTTTGTTTTACATTGCTTGCTGCCTGCACTTTTGACCATTCGCCTGTTTTATGACCACGACTCTGGATTTGCCTGTTTACATCTGTTTGCCCCTTTGTTGACTGTTGCTTGCCTGACTATTCTTAATAAACTCGCATTTCTTCGCATCCTTAACTCCGTTGTCAGCGTCACATTCACATGACAGAAGGCTCAGCCATGTCTGTGTGTTTGTGTGCTGTATAAATAATCCAGCTAATCAGTCTTTGTGCAGCTTCACCTGTGAGAGTGTAATCAAGCAAGATCAGGAACAGGTGTGTGTGTGGTGCATGACTGGATCTTGTAGTCCATATAACGGTAGATTTGTAGTTCTATGCGATCTGTGTGTTTACTAGCGATCTGCAGAGGTTAAAATCATCACGATGCAAGTACACTCTTTCAAAGAACACATAATATGTTATTCCTAAGACTATTTAATTTAATTATAGGCATTTTAACAATTTAGGCATTGGAATCAGAATGTTTAAACACATATTCTAAATAATTACTTATGAATTTTAACAAAAAAGTGCAGGGTAAAATGTAACAAAGGCTGTGATATCTGCTACCAGATCTATTTTCAGTTGTCAGACACCCACATGAAAATATACTATAGTAATATTATAGTGTTAACAATACTGACACCTCTAATTGGGATCGAATGTTGCTAGAATTGGTTTTTATATATGGGCGACAATACTGCATCCCTAAAAATTATTGCAGTGTTCTGCGATAAGTCGATATGTGCCTTTTTGTATAAGTTAGCCAATATTTTATCCACAACACAACTCAGGAGCAACCTTTCATTTCATTTCATTTCATTCACTCACTCCTTCTAGGTAAAATAAACCTTTCTACCACTTCAACGAAAAGATGGTCATTTAGCAAGGAATCTACTCAAAATATGTATTTGACAAGTGAAGTATGATTATTTTGCGTATGTATTTCAGAGTACATAAGACTGTGTGTGTGTGTGTGTGTGTGTGTGTGTGTGTGTGTGTGTGAGAGAGAGTGAGAGAGATAGAGAGAGATAAGTTGTGTCCATAATTGCATACTTCCATACTATACAGTACGCTAAAAAAAGTAGAAAAACCTAGAATTCACAAAACAGTCTGTGAGAAGTACCCGGATGACCTACTACTTCCGGCGCATCAGATGGATCCTACTCTATCTCATGATGCACCATGAGGAAATTCATGAAAGGGAGTGAATCGACGCAACTGATTTGGGTAGTTCACGTGATGATGACAAAATGGCAGATGTAGTACGTCCGTGTTCTATTCATACTACTGACATTCATGCTGAATAGAACATACTTTTCTAACGGCAGAGTAGTACATTTAAATTCACGTGCAGTACCTACTGAGTAGTAAGCCGTTTCGGACGCAGCCATAGAGAGAGTCAGGTACTGACATAAGCAGTGGTCCATCAGAGCATGGCTCATTAATATTCATGACCATTCCAAATATGGTCAAAACCAAGCTTTTCATTCTAGGGGTAACTCAAGTGATTATAAATGAGAAAATGAAATTATTCCTGGATAGTTTTTACCTAAGCCAAGTACTTACTATGTAGATATCAGAGAACAATTTAACTTGTTAAAAGGGTCAGAAGGAGGGTTAAAAATGATTTTTCCGATATTTTATAGACATCTACATTAGATTTTTGTTGAGTGTCTGTGTGGGTGAATATGTGTGTGTGCATGCGTGTGTGTGTGTGTGTGTGTGTGTGTGTGTGTGCGTGTGTGTGTGTGTGCTAAAACTGAAATAATAAGTGTTATTTAATTCTAATCCCTAATGTTATCCATTGTTTTGACAGGTTTGACACTGTAAAGCAGATTTCTTGCTTTGTGTATATTTGTGTGTGTGTGTGTGTGTGTGTGTGTGTGTGTGTGTGTGTGTGTGTGTGTGTGTGTGTGTTTTTAATTGTGTGGTTTTTACCTGGTTTTCAGCACATCGTTCATCTTCTGTTCGAGGTCAAGTCTCCTGCTGCGCTCTCTTTCCAGCTCCTGCTTAAGGGTTTCCACATTGGTTTCTTCTCGTAGCTTCCGCAATTCCTCCTCTAAAATGATTAAAAAAAGCAAACACTTAACTACCACACATTTTAAAGAATGTTCTTTAATAACCATTACAACAAATATTATCATCTAGTCTAAGATATTTGAGCATTTAAATGTAGCTTTATTTTCATGTATTATTACTATTTACTATTATTATGTACGTAGTTTTGTAATAAGTATAATTTGCACACATTCAACTATTGTCATAAAATAAACGCCTTTTGGATAATATAGGATACTTCATACTGGAGTCAGTTTGACTCAATATCTTTCTACTCACCTAGGAAACTTCAGTAGTCAAATGCACCATTGTGAGCCTACAGTTATGTACTCCACATGTCTTTGTTCCCAACAAAGCATTATAAATATTTGAGTGCTAATATGAGCCTCTCTCATCCAGAGAGCCGCAACGGACCAAATAAGATCTGGACAGGCATCAGCTCTTTATGTAAAACTCTAAAGTTCAGACTGGTGGTTTTTACTGGAAGTGCTTCAGCCTAATGGGTTCAGATGAAATGAATGCTGTCAACTGTACATCTAGGCAGACAGTCGATTAATCTATAGAGATGTTTCTATTAACTGCATTTAGAGTTTCACTAGCCTAAACTGTCCTAATATAGATTCTAGCTAAAGTAGAAGTACAGGGATAGCATCCCTTGTTGGTGGTTTACTATAAAGTTAATTACTGTTACTATTGCTTGTATTTAGGAATAGGTTTACACACTTACACACACTTATTCTTAAACTTGGCACATTGATGTTTCTTCTGAATTTTTTTAAAGCCTGGGCTCACTGAAAAACATGACTACTTTAAGTCTACGTTTTTGTTTTTTTTTGCAAAATGTAAAATACGTTCCTCCGGGTACGTTTTGTTGCCCGTTTCAGATAACTAATCCAATAGAGGGGGCTATTTACATTTTGAATCTGAAATACGTTACTTGGAGTATGTTTTGTTGTGTTTCAGATACACGTCCTTCTTGTACACGTCTATGAGAAGGCAGGGATGATTGTTGTACAGATCATTAGCAAACCACTGACCTAAACCAAACCAATATTGTTTTTTGTACTGCGATCACATAGCTTTACCTAGATTTTACATTGCTTTTATCTCTTATACTGTGTTCACATCAGATGTGCCATGCGCGAATAAATCATGAACATTTAGAGTTTTCGCTTCATTTGCCCATTCAATTCACTTCACCCGTCAAATTCACTGCACAATAGCTGTGGTTTTGCATCATGGGTGGGGTTTCTGTCTGCCCGCTGACTCTAGTTTCGTTGCTAAATGGCTAACATGGGTTTTATTGAGAGAGTAGCTGTGCTTTATGTGCTTTAGGAAGACTAAAAAAAAGCGTAGATTACTTCGGCACCATATCTGAGTCCACTAGGTTTTTTCAGAGGTGCACCCAGCTCTGTGAGTTGATTTACTCCTCCAGAAACTATACCTGGATGATGGAGGCTTTCAGCGGTGCTTCTGACTGAGCCGAGCCCAGTTTGATGAGCTGTTGTTCAGTGTCAGCAGGAGGTTTTCCCGTCAGGACACCAACAACAGGCACTATGTCATAACCACACATCTACAAGAGCAAGCTCCTGATTGCTTAACGCAGCACACATGTCTGCTAAAGATCAGATATTCCAACTCAATCGATTCGCGTAATTTGTGCATTAAGCGCATTAAATGCTCAATTCGAGCCATTTGAATTGTAAGATATCTATTTGCGTCTTTGCATTGACTAACATGTAAATCACTCATGCTTGACGCTTCATCCGCATCTTGTGTGATCACAGCATTACCTTTTTTTTACATTTTACCCTGTTGTGGCATTATTCCTAATGAAGTGATTGCGATTAGCAGGTTTTTATTTACATATTTATGTCCAAAACTTGTTGTTGCCATGAACATTTAGAGCACTTTCTTGTACAGTTACATGACACTATGTCTCCATCCACCTATTTTTATGTGAATTTTTGGGATATTGCTAAAAAATCTAAATGAATTAATCTAATTTACATCTTTATAGCTACTAGCACTCTTTTACATGCAGCTATTCCATAAAAACATTGAAACAAAAAGTGTCTCAAAAAATTTAAGATTCAAAATACATAGGTCACATACACAAAATCCTTATAATGATTTATTAAGACTAATCAGACTGTACATCAACTGCATTGTCAAATGCTATTAGCAACTTAAAACATATCAGTAACTTTATCTTGGAAATCTAAAACATAAACACATTAATATGTCAACTGCCAATTTCAATATTAAAGCATTTTAGCATTCTGAACTTCCTGCGCATAATGGCAGTAGGAAAAAAAGTAATAATAATAATAATATATATAAAGTATATATAATAATGCTGTTTGTCTTAAAATAACGGTAAAAAAAAACAACAAGAGGGTTCCTCACAGTGTTTTTTAATCTTACTGATGGCCAAATCACACAATGTACTGTTCTCGGTGTCTAATCAATTTCAGCTAACGTCTTTGGGTCTGTCTTCGTTATTACAGAGAGTCCCCTTTGAGAACAGACTGATAATGATATTACAGCAATCAGTAAATCTGCTTAAGAGTCAACATTCTGCCTGTAGTTCCCAATGATTTCCCTCCACAAAAAGAATCACAGACAGTCTGTTAAAGAGTGCTGAAAGTATGTTTTAGAAAGACATCAGGCATCAATAACAACAACAACACTTCTAGATGCAATATGTGAATGGCTTCTAACTTTGCTTTATTTTAACACTGTTGATTTCACTTACATAAGATGGACATTACTTGCTGGGGTCTAGACGCCAGTTTGTTACTGTCATTGCAAACTTTTCGCTGCTTTAAAGAAATAGCTCACCCAAAAATAAAAAATACGAACTATTTACACACAAATTTCAAATCTTTATAGGTTTCCTTTTTCTATTAAACACAAACTAGGTCATTAAAAAAATTAAACCTGTAGTAAAAACAACTATGATTTTATTTTATGCAATCTAGCGATCAAAAATGTTAGAACAGTAATTTTTAAATATTTTTAAAGAAATCTCATTTGCTAACCAAGCCTACATTTATTTGCTCCAAAGTACACCAAAAAAGAGCAAACTGTTTACATATTTTAGTATTTAAAATAGCTGATTTCTATATGAATAAATTTTAAAGTGTTATTTATCCTGTGATTTAAAAACTATATTTTAATCATCATTAATCCAGTTTCTACAGATATCATTGTAATGTGTGTATTTGATTATAAAAGCATAATGTGATATTAATCAATTCTTTTCATGCAAAGCAGCACATACACCATTTCAGTCAATAAACCAATAATCTCAGGACCCATCATTTCACATGATGAAAATACTTGATCCCTTGCATTAAGTAATTGAATTTATTCACAAAGACATTTAGTGTAATTACTTTGGATTATCAAATTGAATACTTGATTTTTTTTCTGCAGGAGATGAGGATCATTAGGTGACTAAAAGTATGCCCCTGCATGTTGCTTGGAATGCTTAACAGCACATGAACTAGATAACAAGGGCTTAAGAGCCAACTAACCAGCCAACTAACCAGCCAACCAACCAACCAACCAATCAAACCAACCAAAGCAAACCAAAGCAAACCAAACCAAACCAAACCAAACCAACCCAACCAAACCACACCACACCACACCACACCACACCACACCACACCACACCAAACCAACACACTAACACCAACATAAACAAACCAACCCAACCAAACCAACTTCAACCAATCAACACCACCAACCAACACCAACCAAACTACCAACATCACCAACCAACACCAATCAAACAACCAACACCACTAATCAAACAACCAACACCAACCAATTAACCAACATCAACTAACCAACACCAACCAAACAACCAACAACAACCATTTAACCAACATCAACCAACCAACACCAACCAAACAACCAACACAAACCAACAAACATCAACCAATTAATCAACATCAACTACATTAACCAACCAACCAACACAATCCACCAAACACCAATAGACTCCAATATTTTCAGGTATGTATGTAAATATTTAAATGTGTATGATCAATAAAATTATTCATGTTACTTTGCTTTTATTTATACCTCAGTCCTGGTTATTTAAAGGGATAAAAAGTCCACCAATGAAGCCTCTGATTAACTACGAACTTACACTTCTGTCAAACGTTCTAGCCTATTATGTGTAGCACAATGTTTAGTGCAGCATTTAACAAGGATAATAGTTGGTTCACAGTACATTCCTGTCGGACATGGACCAAAATGTTGGCATATCGTCACACCCCTCACAAAGGTTTTGAAAGTCAAGCACACTGCCTCACTTTATACCAGTTACACAAGCTCTGTGTAGCTATTTTTGCCAACAGTCTAATACAAATTCAATCTTCTCATTTATGTATAGCACAGAAGAAAACTAGTTCTAATCGTAATATATATAAAACATGATAGAAAAATATCATATGACTTTTTTTTACAAAAAAATAAAGTAACTAATTTTCTAATTGTAAAAAAAATTGTTTCAAGATAACAAAGCGTAAAAAAAGAAAGGTAGAGGACAATGTGGGCAAAGATAAAAATCTTTTTCAAATTTAAGAACAAAGGTTCACATGACAAATGTGATTGTTAATAGTGATTTTTAAACCACACTGAACTGAGCTAAACTGAACTGAACTTAAACACTGAAAACTGAACTACACTATTCCAATTTACTATGACCTTTTATGTGAAGCTGCTTTGACACAATCTACATTGAAAAAAGCGCTATACAAATAAAGGTGAATTGAATTGAATTGAACAAATACACATACAAATAAAACAAAGAGTGGATTATCTTTAAGGTACAGCAGGTGTATTCAGCAGTAGCACTTAAGAAATCGAACAGATTTTTAAAAATTAAATGTTCTGTTGTTATATTAACATGAAATAAAAAGTTGACACAAAAAATAAAAAGCTGTCATAATTTACTAATGCTCAAGTTGTTTTCAATCTCAATGATTTCTTCTTAAACATAAGTTATTTTGGAAAATCTTTGTAACCAAACAGCTGCCGGTCCCCACTGTCTTCCAGATTATTTTTTCTTGCCATCAACAGCCAACAACTGTTTGGTCACCCACATTTTTCAGTATGTCTTTGTGTGTGTGTTCAGCAGTTGTGTAAGGTACTTTTAATAAGTAATAGATTACAAATTACTGACTAATCCTGGAAAATTGTAATCTGATTACATTACTAATTACTTTGTGTAAAAAAGTAATCAGATTACTAATTACTTTACTTTGAAGTGACTTTGAAAACATATCACATATAGCTATAAAATACAAAATAAACCTCAGCTCTTTCAGTGATTTAATAATATACAAATCTGAAGATATTTAAAATACTCTAGTATCTTGTCCAATTATAGCACCAACATTACAAAACCTATATATAAAGGAATGCTATGTCTCTGCCTCTTTTTTTCTGCTTCATCCTTTTTCATTACTGTCTTTCTTTCTTAGTAATGATGGCCCTTCACAATCTCTCTCTGTGTCAGTAGATTCACAGATGCCCCGCAGACAGACAGGAGTCGCCACCAGGCACCAATAACAGAAGTGAAGTGATCTATTGAAGTGTTGATAGCTCTTCATCCTGCACAACAAGCCTATTTGTGAATGACCACACAAACACTAGACAGATAAACAGGCATATGAGTCATCATGTCTGATGCATTTCATGAGTACACATTGCATTTTAGTCATTGACTCTAGAGACCAAACCATTTTTTTGTAATAGTTTGATAAATCTTTTGCACATTGCTAATTTTCCAAATAAACATTGGAACATCTCTAATATATATATATATATATATATATATATATATATATATATATATATATATATATATATATATATATATATATATATAAAACAGTTTTGTCTAGTTCTAGAATCTGATTGGCTGAAAGCTTTGATATATTCTTCAAATAACAGCACTTGTCCAGCCTCTTCACCCTTCACCCTTGTGTATTACTCTGCCCACATATACTGACAAACAGAGGGCACTATAGTTTGACAAATATTGTTGCTGTTAACAACATTATGTACTTTTGAGGCTTTTTAGTCGAGAATGTAGTTGTTTAGATTGCAATTATGCAGTTTATTTATAAGGAAAGTGCTTATTTTAAATAATTATAATTTCTGAGAGACAGTGCGTTGGCGGCCATTAGCCTGTCATTGAGCAGAGCAAAAACTGTTGACATTGTCCATCCACAAGATAGCGATAGAGACCACATAATAAGCCCTTAAAGGAGGAAAAACCCATCGTAATTTTAAACTAAAGCTGATCAAATCATTATAAAACTGGTAAGTGACTTTTTAAGTCGATTTTCTCTGTTGTTTGTTGTAGTGCTGTATTTTACCTTAGCAATTGTAGTGTGTTGAGTGCAAGATGGGACACATCTTAATCTTAAACATCAAATCTTAAAACCGGAGATGGCCATCTGTTCCTAATAAGTCTCCAGTTTTTGCTACTGCAGACTAATTCAGTAAACAGAAAGAAAGAAGAAATGCCCGCATGTGTTTAGTGTTTCTTCTTATTACAAGCACAACGGTAATCTGGTAAGTGTTTACACTGCTTTGGGTTTATTAGGGTTAATTATTGTGATCTCCCAAATGCAGAGACACTAAGAAATCTCTGTAGACTGATGGCATTTCATGCCGTTCAGCCTTATAATCTTAAAATGTGAGCAAAATCACCTGTTTTATCATCACTTTATACATTACGCTAGAGAATCATTCAAATACTACCTCTAAAGTTATGTGGTTGAATTAGTAACGGTTTCTGCTGTTCTGACGTCAGCTGCAGATGTAAATAAGTAGTGGAAGAAAGTTTTTCCTCATACAAAAATATTTTGAGACTCTCTGTGTATGATTTCTGTTTTACAGTATATACACGATAATGCTGTCGAACTGTTGTAAAAATGCAATATTACACTTGTAGCAGTGTGATGTGGCTGTATTTCGTCTCTGGTGGGACACTAAGGCAGTTGGCCAATGCACACCTCCCACCAGTGCGATAAACAGCCACATCGCACTGCTACCTGTGTGATATTGCTCACATATATATATATATATATATATATATATATATATATATATATATATATATATATATATATATATATATATATATATATATATATATATATACACATACATATAAGTTCATATCTATGACAAAAAGGTCAGCTTATTCATAAGTGAGTAAATCATTCAAAATATGCGATGACTTTTTTAAAATAAAGCTCTTCTGATTGGCTGTCATTTGCATCTTGTAGTTGTTTTGCATCTAGTGCTTCTCACTGGAATCTTATCATGTTGCCTGACACCATGTTAAGTGAACACTGAAATAGCAATACAGTAGCATCTCTGTAATACCATAATGTCTGTTATTATCTCGAAGCAGTCTAGAAACAGTGCAGATAAATGGCATTAAATAAATATGTATTGTACCAGTGTGAATCATACATAAATATAGACATTTTTTTCTGAGTAAGCTTAACAGTCTCCAACATATTCAGGAAAATGTCTACTAACCAAATGAAAATTCAAATGAAATTTAATTTGTATACAATAAACAACATCTAATTAAATTGTTGTTGTTAATCTGTGTTATGCACACCTAGGCTTTCGAGAAAGAACTCCATAATGATTAATATAGCATGCACACACACACACACACACGCACGCACGCACGCACGCACACACACGCGCGCACACACACACACACACACACACACACACACACACACACACACACACACACACACACACACACACACTCTCACAAGCTAATTTCATCTCCACCAAGACCTCATAAAATATTAAGGACTGCTCAAAGCTGTTAAGGGTTGTAGGACATTATATCTGTCCATCATCATCCCTCGGTCACAAAAATTCATGCAATATTACAAATGTAATCCTAAAACAAAGACACACAGATTTCTTTACAAGCGAATGGTGTCCGTATTTTTCTCATTTATTTAAATATAATGCAAACATAGCTTACAAAGATGTAATTGGTTTCCCTTTATGGATAGCTTTGCCTAACCAGCACCATGAGCTATTCTTTCCTTTCTACAGCCAGCCTTCAGCCTGTATTTTTGCTGCTGTCTGTGCAAACATTGTGGGCGATAAATATATTAATAAAACTGTTCTGCACAAGTTTATAAAATCAGAATAATCCTAAAACCAAAGCAAATCAAAATGGTTCTAGTAAAGATTTCTAGTTATTTTGAATTCAAAAACACTATTTGAACAAAAAAAAAAACTCTTTGGTTAAATGATTATTTTAATGAAATCAAATAATAATATGGTAACACTTTATGATAACACTCATATTACATTTATAGTTGTACATTCTTGTTTGCATCTTTAAATAAATATATTTTTGATGTTCTGTATTTCTCGTTGTGTTTCCTTTTTCTGTTTCAAAGATAACTTTACCAAAAAAGCTTCAAGAATTTTTATGAAGTATAAATAGTCCTCACTTTAGATGAGCTCAAAAAATGTGAACTGACAACTAGTAAATGTTTAATAAGTACGTGAGTTAATAATGCATTACAGTAGGAATATGTGTTGAGAATGCACATTTATTAACACACCAAGAAACTACTATGTGTGCCTGAAAAATATGCATTAATGTACATTTAAAGTTAGATAAAGTTAGTTAATTACAAAAGTTAATTAATTGTTAACTAAAGTAAAATACATTTATTCACATTATTTAACCACATTATATACAGTAGTCAGCATTTGACATACAGTAGATCAAAAACGATAGGTGGTGTTCAATAGTTTTAGTACAACTTTAATGAAAGATGATGATCCACTTTATATGTTGACTAATATATATATACAACAGTTCTGTCTGGTTCTTGAATCTAATTGGTGGATAGCTTTGCGGTATTCTGCAATATCAGAACTCGTACAGCCTCCTCACCCTTGTGTATTACTCCACCCACATAGAGTGACAGCAGATCAATAAACTCACTATAGTTTGACAAATATTGCTGCTGTTGGACAACATAATGTACTTTTGAGGCTTTTAGGCAAGAAAGTAGTTGTTTAGATTGCATCTATTTAGTTTATTTATAAGGATAGTGCCTATTTTAAATATTTATCATTTATGAGATACAGCGCATTGGCATCCATCAGCCTGTCATACTGAGTAAAGCATAGACGCTGTATTTATACCATAGTAATTGTAGTGTATTGAGCGTGAGATGGGACTCGTATCAGGAATGTATTTATGTTGTGTTGGCCACTCTTTGTATAACCCTGAGTTACTTTTTGGTTGGCCATCTGTTTGATTCTATCGAGTCTCCTGTTTTCGCTACTGCAGACAAATTCAGTAACCCGAAAGAAAGAAAAAAAAAATGCCCGCATGTGTTTAGTGTTTCTCCTTATTGCAGACACAACAGTAATCTGGTAGTGATTGCGTTGTTTTGGCTTTTTCAGGGTTAATTAGTGTGATCTCCCGATTGAAACAGAGAAATACTGGGAAATGTCTCTAGACTAATGGCAATTCATGCTGTTCAGCCTTATAATCTTAAAATGTGAGCAAAATCACCTGTTTTGTCATCACTTTAGACATCACGCTAGAGAATCATTCAAATGATAGCTCTAAAATGACGTTGGTGAATTAGTAACGGCTTCTGTTGTTCTGATGTCAGCTGCAGATGTGAAGGAAAGGCGGAGGAAAGTCGTTCTTAATACAGGAACTACTCATACAGGAACTCATAAAGGACTTTTAAACTCGCTGTGTTTGATTTTCTTTTTTATATACACGATTATGTCATCAAACTGTTGTATGTAGGCATGGGTCAGTATAAGATTCTGACGGTATGATAACCTTGGATAAAAATATCACAGTATTGTGATTACTGGTCTAAAATATATTCTTTTTTTAATGTCTGGGTAAAAAACAAACACTTTTTCCCCCTTTGAACACAATATATTTTATTTTGAGACACATTTAAAATATTTTGGAGCAGTAAACATGTCAGGCTAAACAATTCAAATGAATCATTGACTTCTGCTGTCTTCATTTGTTTCAAAAACACAGATTTCTTTACAATTTAAATGGCATCTTTGGATATCTTTTATGCAAAAAAAAAAAAAAAACATAAATAAAAAAATCTGAGGAACGCTATAGCTGAAAATTTTATTTTAAAACCTTGACATTTCCAATTCGAAAATGGTTATCGTCCCATGCCTAGTTGTATAAACGCAATATCACACTCGTAGCAGTGTGATATGGCTGTATATTGTCACTGGTGGGACACCAAGGCACTCGGTCTGCGACACGCACGCCTCCCACCAGTGCAGATATACAGCCATATCACACTGCTACGAGTGTGAGATTGCTCATATACTGTATATATATTTAAATGTTTTGTATAGTTCTGGTATTATGTATGTGTTTGTATTATATTCACAAAATAATTACATATAACACACACACACACATGCACATATCTTACGTCAAAACTCATTTTTATTTTGGATGCTATTAATTGCGATTCATCTTTTCTCAGCACTATGGTTAATGCTTTATAAATAATGAAATAACTATTTGCTAATGCTTAACAACTTATTTATACCATGCAGTTATTATAAAGTGTTACCAATAACACTGCCAAGGTTACGTGTGTGACCATCCAAAACTGTTTTGTAAGACTGAATGGCTCTATTCTGCGAAAAAACAACTGGCTTGGATGTACGTTATTCTGCTTATTACACAGCTACTTGCCACAAATCATAAAAATTAGACACAAAACATTGTTCTAAGCCTTAATAGTTTTATAATTTTGTAATTAAATACAAAATCTGACATAAACAATAACAGCTGGATACTGCCAGCTGTTATTTTTTTATGTCATACCCCAACCTGCTCATTATTGAATCACAAGATGTTACCAAACAGTAAAAAGTGCAAAGCTGACAGATACGAAACCGGTTGAATGGAGTATATAATAACCTACGTATTATTCATTCACAAGATGGCAGTTCCTGGATGAGCCTGCATCATTTAGCAGTTGTTAACTGGAAATAACACACCTTGGAATGTTGCGACTGACCAATCAAAAGCGAGTATTCGAGACAGTTGTGTAATAGCATAGTATATAACAGTTCTATTCAATCAGAATCATAAAAATCATAAGCAGCCAAAAGAATCAGCCTCAACCTGGCCGCACTCACGAACATAACCTGAAGCAAAGGTCACGAGCGGTCACTTGTACTGTAGGTTGTTGATCTTAGGAAGCTTACTGTACATGTGCTCTTACTAAGCAGGGCAGTGATTCACGTAAACCTATTAAGAGCACAGGAGAATGAATGACCCCGGCTTGGGGAAATACTCACAACAAAGCTAACAGCTAAAAAAAGACTCCGGGTTAACAAATAGCCTTCTCCCTAACGTTGTCGATTACCTACTCATTTGGTCTGTGCTTGTGTAATTAGCATTGACCAGTGGCCTGGTTTGCTGTTCTGGTCATAATGTCACTGTGCATTGCATTATGGGACCATAGCTCTGGGCATGACCTGCTTTACATGAGAGGTGGGGAGATATAAGCTATACTCACAATAATTTCCACTCTCCAGATGATATCTGGAATATATATATAAATTAGGGCTGGACAATAAATCGATATCAAGATATATCGTAGTAGATTTTTTTTTCAATAACGTTAATATGAGATTTAAACCCATTTCCGGTATTTCGATATAAATTTGCATATATAAATATATATATATATATATATATATATATATATATGTATAGTATATACGTATAGTAACTTATATATTATCATTTGTCGTTTGTGATGTTCAGTGCAGTCATCAAAAAGAGCGTGATGTCACTTGCGTGATGACGTACATCACACACACGTGCTGCCAGCGCTCAGCAGCAGTGGGTTAAGCTCCATCGCAGAAAGTTTGCCCTGAATACAGATGTGAATGAACAAGCGGTCTTGCCAGTTTTTTCCTGGATTTTTAATATCGATATCGGAATTATATCATATCGACCGAAATTAAGAAATATATCGTGATATAAATTTTTGCCACATCATCCAGCCCTAATATAAATAAATAAAATTGGACAGAATTTAAAAGCTGAGACGATGTTTCATAGAAACAAAGCACAATTTAGGGCTGCAAAATATATCGAAAAATGATCGCTGATAATCGTATATGCATTATCAATATTGCAGAGTAGTTTAATAAATTGAATACATTTTATGTGCCAAGCATTTGTGTGCTGCATGCATTGGTTGTTTATCCAATTTGATATTAATTAATTTATTGCATTTTGGAGAAAAAAGTGTCATGGATTAATTGCATTTTGGGGAAAAAAATGTTTTTATAATATATCTTTGAAAATTTAAATATGGAATTGACTTTTTAATGTAATTACAACCTGAATATGCTATGTGAAAGTATAAAATAGGAAATAGTGGTTTTCATATCGCTATTTGATAAAAAAAAACACAGTTTTACTTAAAGTAATCCAAACAGACTTATAGCGGACTCATAACTCTTCATATGTTTTAGCATCCCTTTGTTGGCTTCCTGTTAATTTTAGAATTCAGTTCAAGATTTTACTTATTGTTTTTAAAGCACTGAATTATATTTCTGAACTTCTAAACTTCTAAACAGAATTTAACTCCTCTGTCCCTTAGGTCGTCAAATAAGATTTTACTACATATTCCTCTGTCACAACTTAACCTGAAAGGAGATAGAGCCTTTGCAATCGCTGCTCCACGTTTGCTTCTTCTCTCTCTATTTTAAAGTCCAGACTTAAGACAAATTTTTATTCTATTGCCTTCCCAGGCTTTTAATGTTTATTGTGCATTGTTGCTGTCATACTATTATTCTTATTATTACTTTTATTGTTAGTTTACGGTTTTAGAATGTGTGCTATGGTTTTGTTTAGCACTTTGGTCAGTGCCAAACTGAAGTTAAATGTGCTTTATAAATACTCTTTACTCACTTACTTACTAAATGTTATTATTTTTACTATACACCACTAATAAATATCACATTTAAATGTATGAATATCTGAATTTATGATAATATCCACAGGATTTGCAAAATCCATATGTTCATACAGTACCAGTTAGAACATAATACCGGTATTCACGTTATATATAGCGCCCAGCCCTATTTTACACACCATAAAAATTGTCTGCCAGCATGTTACAGTATATGTGGATGCCACTGGACAGTATAATGCAACTGTAGATAAAGCCACTCCAAATTTAAAATTGGTAACACAAATCTATGAAATCCATTCGGCTAGAGGAGAACTGGTCCTCATACTGAGCCTGGTCACTAGCTACGTTTCCATCCACCTATTTTTATGCACATTTTGGACATGCGCATACAAAAATCGGTTGATGGAAACACCAAGATACGCATAAATGTCCCATAAATGCACATAAAAAACGTATGCGCTAACTGATTAGGATCAACTTTTTATTCGGTAAGAAAAGATGCACATAAACTACAATGGAAACACTTTTACCGAACAAATTCCAGTATGTGCATTAAAAAAATGTCATGTGATTTTGTTATAAGAGATCATGTGATGATCAAAATGTGTGTGAATGGACAAACCAGGAGGGTGAGCACATTGTAAACCATCTGAAATGTTGTTTTGGTCATTTTAAAATGCCTTAACCTTTTCAGTACTAGTGTTATTATATTATTAATTACCTCCGGAATCAAGAGCGTCTGTGCTCCGCGTCTCATGCCTTCAAACGGCACCGCGCGTTCACTGTGTGTCGGCATCGTCTTCTGAGGCACAAGTCATTTATTAAAAAGGAAAAGATTCCTGCAGCTTCTCCTACCGTAGCGAATTCCGTTTTTACTGTTGATATTTGGCGCCAGTTAATCAGGAAGTGACGATTTTGTTCTCTTTGACTCGTTGGAAGGAAACGCTGCTTTATTCGCACACATTTTCTGTGATATTCCAGTTTTGTGCATAAAGTTAATTCGCATTTTTGGATGTAAACATAACTACTGTCACTCTTTTTGGCTTGCATGATTGGTAGAGCTGCTTTCAATGGATCGTTCTTTAGCAGTGACTATCATATTAAATTGAATTGAATCTGACTTGAAACACACCAGCATTCTACCACCACTCTGCTACAGGCCTAAAAACGTTCCATAATCTGAAATAACATTATAACTTTTATGTAATGGAGCTTTAACACAATTTACATTGTATAAAGTGCTGTAGAAATAAGGATGATGACTTGAATTCCTGTCTTCTGTTGAACACAAAAGGAAGAAGTCTTTGCATTTTTTAGTAACTGTACATTTTTAAAATTAAATTCAATTGCAATGAATCAGTGACAGAAACTGAGAAAAGAAACGTCAAAAAGTACACAAAGGCACTATAAAGATATCTTAAAAGATACAACTTGTGCTGAAATTAGGGCTATTGAATTATGGTTATTATAAAACATTATAATAGCATTTATAATTCATTCTTTCATTTTCTTTTCGGCTTAGTCCCTTTATTAATCAGGGGTCGCCATAGCGGAATGAACCGCCAATTTATCCAGCACATGTTTTACACAGTGGATTCCCTTCCAGCTGCAGACCATCACTGGGAATCATCCATATCCTCATTCACACACATACACTATGGACAATTTAGCTTACCCAATTCACCTATAGCGCATGTCTTTGACTTGTGGGGGAAACCAGAACAAACCCGAGGGAAACCCATGCGAAAACGGGGAGAACATGCAAACTCCACACAGAAATGCCAACTGACCCAGCCGAGGCTTGAACCAGCGATCTTCTTACTGTGAGGTGATCGTGCTACCCACTGTGCCACCGTGACGCTCAGCAATTATAATATTGATCAAAATTGTAATCCCAATGATTTAAAACAATGATCACTGGGCAATATTGCAAAAACATTTCTTTTTTTTTTTACAATATTTTTTAGCGTTTTTCAGCTTTGTTATGATAAGAAAGTAGAGATTTCAGACAGGAAAGCAATGGGAGCAGAGAGAGGGGAAGGATCGGCAAAGGACCCATTGGCGCCGACTTGCAAAAACATTTCTGACTTACTGTATATTTTGATACGCAATACCTGCCAACACTCTTGAGTCTCCCATATTTCACACCTATCTCCCATCACCCTCCTATTTTGTTATTATTCCTGGGAAACTCCCATAGTTTGTACAGTCCAATCTAGTTACAAAAAATCCCTTTTTGTCCATGTTTGTCAAGTTGCCAGACCTTATATGAAGCTTATAATCTCACAAAATTGATGAAATATTCAAATCTCTAAGCAGTGTTTACCTCAATTTGGCAACATACATTACATTACAACCCAGTTGCATTGCTGATTTCTGCGCATGTTGCATATCCAGGCTTTGCATGGAGCTGGTAGAAACATCAGTAGTAGTAGTAGACCAGTAAGTAGTAGTAACCCTTGTTTTATGTCTGTTTTTTATGTCCCAGTCTGTTTTATATTGATTGATAACACACATGAGATGGGGATTATTGGGTTAAACATTCAGCATATGACTCCATATAAGGTTAAATTTCAGCACTACCTTTCTAAGTAAAATGTAGAAAGAGTTCTTGCACAATTATGCACATGGAGTTGCAGGGAACGTTGCACATACAGAACGCTCTTAAGAACCAAGATACATCGTTATCAAGAAACCCAGCCCTGTAATGTACCGCTCAGTGGAAATGAGGCATAAATGATTCAATAACATATCAAAAGTAGGTAGTACGATGTAATCATATGTCCACTCAGTTCAGTTCAGCTCATATCTCAACAAAAACTGCTCTTAAATATTAAATTGTATTGTTTTTTTAAGCGGTACCCGGTGGTACCAATTAAATGAGCAACTATACTCTTTTCAAAGGCAAGACATCACAATTCTAGCACCAGTGCACTGTTTCATACAACACAAGTGTGAGCTATTAAATCAATACTTTCAGCAATATAGGATAGGGATCAAGAGCTTGCCTAATATACCGCTAGCTACTTACTGAGGCTGAGGTTGACTTTGAGGTCATCTGTGTCACCATCGAAGAAAAACTCCATGTCTGAATAATCGCCATCAAGACTTCATATTCAATCCAAGTAAAATAAACAGCCTCTAAAGTTCAAGACTTCGAGATACTTGAGATTCACCTTTGCTTCTTGGTACACCAAAATACTGCCCAAATGGCAGGGAACGAACAAACTAGAAGCTGACCTCCAGTAGATTAGCTGCGGAAAACATTATGACAACAATCATAAAATGCATCTTAGCTAACTGAATCTGAACCCTGCTGGTGGATTAAGCACCTAGTGGAAAACTACTGATTGAGTTGAAACAAAAGGTCTATTCACAGGGAGAGCCATTGGCCCATTCTGGCACTTTGTTCACATTCTATAAGGTCTTTTCCACAACACTGAGCAGCAAGTTGTTTGAAACAGAGCCATGCACCAATACAAAGATAACCAGAATTGTTACCAAACTCAACATGGTCATGTAATCCAGCGAGTTTAGTGACGTCAATAAGCAGGTGGTTGTTGAGAATGGATCCATTTGAATAATATAAATGCATAAATCACTTTTATAAGAGTTTTTTTGTGGAAACACTCTGAATTTATCCAGCCTCTAAAGGTAAAAAGTATTTCATTCTATTTTTAAAATTACACTTCATTAAAACAATCAGGAGAAACACTATTGCTGCATCCCAAATTGGCATACTTATACTACACCCTAAAAGTATGTACTTTTTTTGTGAAGGAAAAGTACACACTTTTGAGTGTGTAACAGAAGAGTATGCAAGCTTTTGGGACATACTACTTCCTCGTTAACGTGAACAGCCCTGTCAATCATCCACACATCATCCACATTTCTTTCATATTTCATTTCCTACCTTATTGGAGAAGCAGCAGCAGGTTAATCTCCCATTCATGAGTCTTTCAGGCAGAGAAATCTCCTCAGGTGTTTGGATAATTATGCATTCAGGCGTTAATGTCCAAACACATCTTTATATAAGTTAAGTATTGTAGTTGCAGATGAAATATAACCCAGAAAACGCTATTAAAACATGTTCCAGTGGGCTAGATATTAATTAACAGTCATTCAAATATCTTTACCGAAGCCTTTCTACTTGATGGTTGGTCTCACGCATCCATCATGTTTGTAGTTTGTTTACACTTTTCACCCATGTTTGTAGTTCTAAATCGAATTTACGTCCTACGCACAATGTATAGTGGGCAATATCAGCGGTTAGAGTATGGACGCTTCTACACTTCGAGTTTTTACCGGAAATAGTAAACCATACGGGAACCTTTGGCATACTCTTTTCAACATGCTACGATTTGGGACATACTAATTCTACTTTCAAATACTATTTAGGACGCATAGTATGCGAATTGGGACGCAGCATATGATTGACATTCTCCCTTTGTACATGTCATCAGAGGGGAAAGCCCCGGCCATCAGTGACGATCTTGCCCTCATTAGCATAAACAGCCCTGAGTGAGAAGCAGCCGTCCGCCTTAATAGTTTTCGTGCCTTACCTGTCAAAGATAATGCTATGACTAAGAGTCATTGTAAATAAGTTCTAGGATGTACAATCGTAGTCTCCATATAGACAACCTTCTTATTTTGATATTTTCACACAGAAAACTTTAGTTCTGTTTTGAATCTGAAGCATGGGTGTTTGTAGCACTGCGTTCTTTTGAAAAGAGAGCTGGGAGCACAATCTCATTTGATTTTAAAGTGACAGTCACCAAAACGGATTAAACATTTGGATCAAACCCTAAAAGGGGCAGTTTAAAAAAGTTATAAAACTATGGTGGCTGAGAGAGCTTAACACTCGGCAATTTAAGAAAACACATACAATTATGAAAAACACCAGCAAATTAAGAAAAGATCTTCATCAGTTTGACAGCACACATGCTGCAAATCCTCACAACGCAAACACATTCAAGAGTTCACACTTAGATATTGCTTGACGCTATTAGCAGGTTTGGCATGCTGTCCCGCGAGAGAACCCTGAGCTCAGAGATAATTGAGCCCAGGGCTCCCGCCTGGTCGATTGAGCATCTAAAGGGAGTGTGAGATCAGGTAGTTCTCGAGAGCTCCCCGTGGTAAAGGAAGAAAAGGGATTTGCATTAATCTGATTGGCTTACTAATGATTGTAGATGAGAGACCAGCTGCGGTCAATCATATCACATGCTCCTCTCGAAATTAGTTTGTGTAACGCTTGTGAAACGCTCTGCATTTTCTCACAACACAAACATTAATTAAAAACAATACATTTCTCACAACACAAAAACAAAGGAAATGTTTCAAGGGACCCAAAAACGTGACGTTTTTTGTTTGTTTATTTTAACATCCCTATGCCCAATTCCAATCCGATCTTAAGCATTTATTAGTCTAAATAACCATAACATAAACTGCCGGGTCTATCATGTTTTAGAGTCTCCTTGAAACATTACCGCTGGGTTGTAAGAAAATACAGCGCATTTTATGAATTGTTTTTGCAGCACGGTTTTTAATGTGTATGCGTTGTGGTCTTTTTTTGTAATTGCATGTGTTTTCTTAAATTGCAGCGCTTTAAGCTATGTCGGCCACCATATAAAACATTATTTGAGGAGTATTTTGAGCTGAAAGTCACATACACGCTCTAGGGACATCAGAGTTAAATCTTGTTAAAAGGGGCATAATAGGTCCCCTTTGAAATCAGCCACTACTTTTTATGCCAGTGCATAAGTCTAACAGCTGCACCATTAGGAACTAATCCTTGCACTGAGAGCATCAGTTTGACAATCAGATAATGATTTACATAACGCCTAGATTTCAAATGTCAAAGGACAAGAACAGACAGATACAGCCAAAATATTCTCTTTTATTCCTGTCCAGCATCCTGTTTGTAAAGTTCTTATCTGTCTCTTGGTACACAGGAAATTAATATTTCAACTCAAAGTTTGATAATTCAGTGGCAGTTCTTTTAACCTTCTTTTAACCGAGAAACTTTTTAATGCATTTTTTTGTTTATTTACACGATAACAGCATTTTTGTGATCAAAAACACACAAATCTGAAATCTAGATTTACAGTAGCAGTTTTTAAAAATGCTGCCATTGGAAATAAGTCTTTGAAAACGATGGTGTCATGTGCATGCATAGTTCGTGTTTAGGAAGTGTTACTGTAGATTAAAGGCAAGCTCAAACAAACACACAGCAATGGCGGAATAGGTGGTAGTGTTGCTGTTAATCAAGTATTTGCTAACCCTTCACCGGTAAAGTGTTATTTTAAAAGTGTGGATGCATCTTGCACACAATGCAAAATCTACATGCACAATAGCACCCAGCCACCTAGTCTGGCAAAATACGTAATATAGCATTATTGATCACTTTCATGGATTTGTAAATGGGGATTATTTTGAAAATGTGGAAATGTGGAACTTGGTTTAAAAAAAAATCTGTTTTTGCCTTCAGTCACATCTTTTCTCATAAAAGATCACAGTCCATTTCTGCTGAACAAAAGTTACCTATAATTATCTCAGCCACAGGTCAGCAGGTACTCTATCTTCACTATTAGGAAAATTCACAAGAATTTCATTATGGGTAAGAAAAGGAACGCTAGAGTCTCATTGTGTTTCAAATAAATGCTCCTAAAATCTAATTATTGGTACCTCTTGGCTCAATTCTCAATCTTGCTTTCTGGGTGACTACTATTGATCTACTATAAGTGTGGAGTTTGAGAGTCTAGGATTAGAGTGAGTCTTTGGATGTCTGGTATAGGTCTGGGTCTTAAACAGCCTGTAATTGATTTTAACCTAAATCAGGAGCAGTTAATGGTGTGGGGAATTGTAGGGAATCTAGAGCCACATCCATATCACCCTACAGCCGAAGACCGGTTACTCACTGAAGCTAAGCAGGGCTGAGCCTGGTTAGTACCTGGATTGGGGACCACATTGAAAAACTAGGTTGCTGTTGGAAGTGGTGTTAGTGAGGCCAGCTGGGGGTGCTCATCATGTGGTCTGTGTGGGTACTAATGCCCCAGTACAGTGAAGAGGGTGCTATACTGTCAGTCTTTTGGATGACTGAGGTTTTGACTCTCTGTGGTCATCAGAAATCCCATAAAACCTTATTCTGGCCAAAGTCCCTCCATTAGCCCTTACCCATGCATTATATAAATGCACATTTCTTACTTACTTACTGATTTAATCGGTTTTAGTAGTTTGGGTGTTTTGTCTTTCTGACTTATGCATAGTGTAGGTATAAACCATAAAGGTTTTGGTCATTTTCTTGGTATCGATTGAAGTATAAGGTCTAATAATGAAGTCCTTCTGGGTCTTATGGGACACTTTATTCATTTGTGAATATTAAGGCCTTACTCGATTGTCAATATTAAGGAATATATATTTCTTTTTTGGTTGTGGTTTGACTCTTGGTATTAAGGAGTATGCTCTTGGAAGTCATGGAAGGTTTGTTAATTGCTGACTACTTGCAATTGACACACCATTCATGATTAAAGTTGAGACTTGTTATTATAAAGTTAATAATTACAATTATGAAGCTAACAAAAGCTTGAATGAACTATTATGCCAGTATTCCCAATCATCAATTACTCCTAGCGATATTTCAGAGTTCTTAATGAGCTTGGGGTTGAAATATGGCTTGCATATTGTTGTACTGTGATGTTTGCTGTCTTTCACAGCAGTGAACTTCTCAGTCCTCTGAGAGGAAACATAAGCTTTCTCTCTCTCTCTCTGAGTCAGCGGCCTCCTTTCAGAGCAACAATAAAGCCCTAACTGAAAGCTACTGTCGCATAGTAACCTGCCTGAAAGAAACAGAAGGAGAAGGAGAGGGTGCGGGGGTGGGGGCGTAATAAATACGACACAGCCTCTCAGTTTGGGAGAAACAAAATTAGAGGACTACTGAGGGAAATGGCATTGGCACGTTGTTTCTATAAATAGCAGCAAACCCCAGCAGGTTGAGGACATTCGAGCCACCAGGCTCCTGGTGGCATTTATCACTACAATGTGTGGGGTGATTCTTGGAAGTAAGGGATGAGACAGAGACTAGTTAATTTAAAGGGAAATGAAAGCTGCTTTAGTGTCTGTACATTATTCTCTTTGTTTTCTCTGTCTGCTGTTTTATTCTCTTCTGTCAATCTACCCCTTGTGCAAAGAGCTCTGGATCAATGTTGGCCCACTCGCTGGCCTAATTCTGTCCCGATCTTCAGTTGATATGTTACAGGCTGTCACAGTTTCTGCCAGCGGCTCCACTGTCATACTAATTATGAGTCAAGGCCACAATGAGAGAGACAAATATGACAAGCAACCAATGATGCTTAAACACACAGGAGTTTGTGAAGAGAAATTTTAATTTCATGCTTGCAAGAAAACAAGGAATGCCTTTTTAAAGACATGTACAACTACCAATATTTTTTTTCTTGGAACTTTTTGATACCGTTTCCAATACTGCAACCCAGGCTCATTCTGAAAACGTATGGCTATATAAATTTCTGGAGACCGCAAAATACATCCCAGGAGGTATGTTTTTTTTTTTTTTGCAGTATTTGATTTCGCCAATCCACGAGAGGCTGCTGTGTACGCTTTTTGAGATCTCAAATTTCTCTCACGAGTGCCATTCCCGCCTGCTGTTCTTGCATAAACCCACCAGAGGCCGCTGTTGACTGACTGTTTGACTGACTGACTGACTGTGGGTTGACGGACCCACTCTCTTCCCTAAACCCAACCAATTTTATTGATTGACCCGCCCACCCACTTCCATGTAATTACATGTGTAATTTATTTTTGAAATTACATTTATTATTACACTGTGGACCATCCCTTACACCTTAACCCACACTTAAATTTCCCATACCACCAAACCTGTGCCTGACCCTATCCGTATCCCACCTCAAGAGCTGCAGAAGTGTTCTGCAACACATTATCAATACATAAAGTACATTGTATTTATAGTAGGCCCTGCTTAATATAAAATGGGACCATATAAGTCATTTTAGGACAGCTTCTTTGGACAACAGTAACTCAAACAGCTTTGTTTGCAGGTCACAACGTTGCACAAATCATTTTCTCAGTACCAACCAAGGACAAATAAATAAATAAATAAATATGAATTTTCAAAGATGTCAGAAACTCCAAAACCAATTCCACTGATCAAATGTTTATATTGTAACACCATGTAATAAGGTTATATGTGGTGTAACATTCAAAAGTATATTTGAGTAAGTAAAAGCGATCAATCTTTGGTATCTGGTTGTTTTTACCAGTATTGAGTCTGTGCATCACTAAAACTAACTAGCCACTTTGACTATGCCAGGCTGTCAAGGTGTTGCTAAGGCAGGGGTGTCAAACTCAGTTGCTGGAGAACCATAGCACTGCGCAGTTTAGCTTAACCCCAAGTAAACACACCTGATCAAACTAATCGAGCCCTTCAAGCTTGTTTGAAACCTACAGGCAAGTGTGTTGAAGCAGCATTGGAGCTAAACTCTGCAAGGTTGCAGCCCTCCAGGAACTAAGTTTGACACCCCTGTGCTAAATACTAACTATATGGGTGTGAACCAACAGTGATTCACAACAAGGTTCGGTTAAGATTATCATTGATTCAATTTATTTTATTTCACAAAAATACAATATTTTGACTTATAATGCAAGAACTGAAACTTTAATTTTACCTGCTCAAAGAAAACACAATGTATCTTCAATGTATACAATGAATGCATATTACAAGTAGGCCTACTGTACCCTATGCAATCCAATAAAACACAAAATATTTAAGCGTCTTTAGTCTTTCCATGTTTTCTTTCAAATCACATAGGAAATCGAGGGCTTATTATTTGCATGGCCACACAGCACATTCTCTGACTCACTAGTTAAAATTGTTTATTTCTCATGGTAAACAACTGAAATTCCTTCATTATTACTCTTATCGTTTCAAAGTGGATTTGAACATTCTTTGAAACGTTTAAGTCACCAAATTATATAACACTTTACTAGTGTTTTTTGGATATGACATTGGAAATATTTTATATATTGTCCCTTTAAGAGATCTTTTGGTTTTGGTTTGAGATGTGAGTTTAAATTTCGCTGGCCAAAACTAATTATAGTCAGTTCTTTCAGGAAACCTTACAAAACATGGTGTATTTGTGTAGCGATGGAAGGAAATTAGAGACTGAATGCAAGGGAAATGGATAGCACTAAAAGAGAAAAGCTATTTTCAGAGCAGTCTGGTGTTAAGCTGGGAGATTGAGAGTAAATAATGCAAGGCAAGGAATCCTCAGCTCTGATGCATCTTCGCTGTTATGTAACAGACATTCCCACACATATGTTGAGGATACTGTGTTTGGGATTCTTCAAAAGCCAAGCCTCAATCAGGGTTTGGATTTTCTATGTTTCCTAGAAAAATGTGCTTCAGTGGATTTTTGTGAACTGAAATAGGGTTCATTTTTAATATAGTTAAAAGTGGAAAGATGATACATTTTTATAGCTGAATCGGAATTGTGTGTGTTTGGTGTGTGCTGCCAGAAAGAAGGGAATGAACTTTTCATCTCTTAATCTCATTACTTAACCCCAGCAGACACAGATCTATGACACTGTAACAGATCATTGTTCATTTCGTCAACGACAATGGCATGACAAAAACAGAAACTTGACAAGTAACATGACTGAATGTGCATACTTGAATCCGCCCATCTAGAGAATGAAAAGCGCAATATAGACAGAGAATACAACACAACATAATCCGAAAACCACACCCACTGCGGAAAAAACAATCCAACCCCCTCCATTGACTTTCTATTGTAGAAGGCTTTCTCGTCATTTCTGACTTATTACAAAAACAGAACAACTAAAAGATGTTCAAAATGACTTTTGTTCACTTCTGGTCACATGGAATGCATTTAGACTTTACATTTTGTTAGCAACACCCATCTTCCAATAATCCATTTGGTTCCCAAAGGATGAAATTACATCCTATTGGACCCATACAGAAATCATGTTTGTGGATGAGCGAAAGTATTCAAAACTTATTATCATGCTAGTATGAACCCTGCAGGTACAGAACATCAACATGACGTCCTATTGACGTTGTACCCCAAAGTACCCCAACGTCAGTTTTGTTTGGAAATGAAAATCGGGATGAAATCAGAATCCAACGTCAGGCCGACGTCAAAGTCTAACCTAAAATCAATCAAATATCAACGTCTAATCATGTTACACATTGCCGTTGTGTGGACGTTACCACTATGACATCTATCAGACGTTGGATTTTGGTCACTTTCCAACACAACCTAAAATCAACCAAATATCAATGTCTAATCATGTTACACCTTGACGTTGTGTGGATATTACCACTATGACATCTATCAGACGTTGAATTTTGGTCACTTTAAAACACAACCTAAAATCAACCTAATATCAACGTAACTTGACGTCGTTATTGGACGTCAAAAAAACATTGTCCTTAGACACTGGCTAGACAAGGAATTTTGGTCACTTGATGTCACGACCTAAATCTAACCTGATATTAACGTCTTATGTTGTGTGCCTGCTGGGAAGTAGAAGGAAGCAAAACGTAAGTGCAGCAGCAATTATGATAAATATTTGCGATAATTATTTTTTTTTATAGGCCACATTCCATTGCTTTCAGTTCTTCCGCTCAATCTCAGAGAAGAAGCAGCTCTGTTTTATCATACTAAATACATTTTTAAATTTTGTCTAATGCTACCCTATGCAGTCTAATAAAACACAAAATATTAAACTTTCCGGAAATAATAACTTTCACAATCGCTTCCCAAAGGACAAAATCATGCACCGCCCTTTACTTTTTTTCTCATTTCAGGACCATTTCAATTGGATGCACAACACAATGTGGGGAAACAAGGTCAACCCTAACTTCCATTTCATGCCAACTTCGAACAGATATTGGTACAGCACCTGCAAATATGAAGTATTTCACAGACATGCGCTATAGGTGAATTGGGTAAACTAAGTTGTCCATAGTGTATGTGTGTGAATGAGTGTGTATGGATGTTTCCCAGTGATGGGTTGCAGCTGGAAGGGTATCCGCTGTGTAAAACATATGCTGGATAAGTTGGTGGTTCATTCCGCTGTGGCCACCCCAGATTAATAAAGGGACTAAGCCGAAAAAAAAATGAAGGAATGAATGAATGACTTAGAGAAATGTAGTTTAGTTTTTCTATGTAAGTCATCGTCTCAGGTTCACATATATAGGGTGTTGAAATAATTCTTTAAAATGGTTAAAAATAATCATTTTTGGACATTTTTTCTCTGCACCAGGTGTATCATCATTAGTTCTCTAATGTGACAAGCTGCTTTCTACTTTTGTGTCTTTAAACACTCGTTTTCAGAAGTCAACAGGTTATAAAAGCTTACACTACCTTGTCTTGTTGTCATTCCCATTTGTAAAAGTAACAAATAAATAATAACTTGACTTCTAGTTGATCATTTGAAAAAAGTGGCAAAAGGTCGATTTTTTTTATGATGAATCATCTGTTGAACTGCATCCCAATCATCACAAATACTGCAGAAGACCTATTGGAACCCACATGGACTCAACATTCTTACAGAAATCGGTCAAGTTTGGTGAAGGAAAAATCATGGATTTGGGTTACATTCAGTATCGGGGCATGCAAGAGATCTGCAGAGTGGATGGCAACATCAACAGCTTGAGGTATCCAGACATTTGTGCTGCCCATTACATTACAAACGACAAGAGAGGGCAAATTCTTCAGCAGGATAGCGCTCCTTTGCTCAAAGCAAAGAAGGTGCTCCAGGATTGGCCAGCCCAGTCACCAAGCTTAAACATTATTGATCATGTCTGGGGTAAGATGAAGCAGTAGGCATTGAAGATGAATCCAAAGACTCTTGATGAACTCTGGGAGTCCTGCAACAACGCTTTCTTTGCCATTCTAGATGACTTTATTAATAAGTTATCTGAGTCATTGCAGAGATGTATGGATGCAGTACCCAAGCTCATGGGAGTCAAACATAATATTAATTCTTTTTCCACTGCACCATGACTTTATATTCTATACTGTACATTATTTCTGTTAAGTGACAAGATTTTTGTCTAAACAAAGTCAGACATAACTGTGCTAATTTAATAATTCAAAATCAAGCCATGATCATATTTTATTTTGGTAAAATAAGCGTAATCTTTACCTTTTATATAAGCCACTTCTGATACCAAGTGATCAACTAGAAGTCAAGTTATAATTTGTTGTTCCTAAAATTTGGACAGGTGACAAGACTTTTGTCAGGTAGTGTAGTTCTGGGTTTTATTTAGTTGTATACTGTACACCTTGTCACTTTTAGATGATGTTTTGTTTTTGTTATAATTCATAAATGATAAGGAGGCAGTGCACGATTGCCCTCCATTGTACAGACCTAATGTAAGAAAAGAGTTAATTTATAAAGAAAAATGTTTAAATATTAATACTAAAATAATTAATAATGCAGATTTGTTGCATGGTTATTTTTACATTATATGTAATTGTTTTTTTATTGTACAGTATGTAATTATTGTCATTAAGGAAGCAGATACAATTACAACAGTAAATATAGTATCAGTTTACAGTTCTAACTGTATTGCATATGTTTAAGCAATTTAAATCAAGTAAAAAATGTAAAAGGCTCAGTTTCTCAAGCAAGGCTTAACTCAAACCATTTTTTAAATAATTTTATAAAAATGCCTCAAGCCTACTCCGTGAAACCATGGGGGTAAATATTAAATTTTACCAATGAAATATACTGATATATATATATATAGAGAGAGAGAGAGAGAGAGAAATTTACGAGGACGATACAAGCAATTAAACCATTTTACTTATAAATAAATTGGGAAATGGAATAGAAAGTTCCAGTTAGAGGATAAAGTGTGTTGGTAAAAAAAATGCATCTTTAGCTGACAATCAATAAAAAATAAATCATAGTTATATTTATCACTCATTTAGTTAAACAATGACTATTTAACTAAATCTAATGTATAAATCGTTAAGTTTGAGAAAGACAAAAGCACATCAGGAAATGCCTATGATGCTTGCATAACTGTTGTGAGATGACTGGTAATATTGTGTTAAATGGGTCAGAGGCATAAGACAGGAACACACACATACACACGCACACACACACACACACACACACACTTAAAATAGACTCTCAGTCATGGGAATTGAAGTCAGCAGAGGGTTAAACCAGCATCTGTTCCACAAACACTTCAATAAACAATATCTGTTAGAAGCATCGAGATGAACTTAAATCCCAGGGAACGAACATCACTAGTCTCTCACACACATAACTAGTCTCTCACACACATAACTAGTTTCTCACACACATTATTAGTCTCTCACAGTTGTCATTAATAGCATTAGCTACCTTGATGTCAATACACCATCAAAAAAACGTCGAAAATGCTAATCAGTTTGACGTCTATTTGACATCCACACATTGATGGCCTTTTGGCCACCAAAATAACGACACAAAACATATTTTAATATAAGAAAACTGTTATTAATCTGAAAGCCTTAACTGTAAATGTAAAAGTACATGGATTTTGTATACCTACAATGCACATAATCTACCTTGATGTCAAAATAACATCAAATTGACATCTAACATTGGCGTCAAAAATTGATTACTGAACAGTCATGTATTTAATTTTTGACGTGTCTTTTTAACACCAATGTTAGATGTCAATTTGACATCAAGTATGTCAATTGACATACCAATTCACATTTTTGACATGTTTTTGATGTCTTTTTGACATCAAGCTGTCCACTGTGTGTGAACTAGCACCCTTGCTAGTGTAAGAGGTAAGTGAGGACTTTGAATCATAATGCTGCCTCTATCAAAATACCAATTGGCTGATTAAATGGGATTACTGCATTGTAATTTCTACCAAACTCTTCCATTTATCCTGTCTAGGTATATATGCGCTACAGTAGATGGCAGAAATGAGCACATAAGAGCTCACAAACGTAGCAATAACTGCATTTTCTAAGGACAAATCCTCCAGCAGCTTCACACTCCGTAATCCCTTCCCTGCTTTATATTTTATATCTCTCTCCCCATTCATTTTCCTCCAGCTCACTAAAGAGTTCAGTCTCACTGCCTCTGCAGAGCTCATGTGGGTTCTCCTGTGTGTGGGTGTGTGCTGACAGCGGCACGCTTATGGTTATATAACAGTCGATTGTGACTGTGTGTCATTCGCTAATGACCTTCACTCGCTGTTCATATGTCATTCTCAAATCACACTCCAGTCCAGTCCAGTGTTTACTGTACATGCAATTGACACAATGGTCACATCCATACATGCAGTACACATGCATGTTTAACTGTTTTTCTGACAGGGTAGGGACTATCTATTGACTTCGATTTTTTTATACTGAGCTAATTACATTGTCTATACCCCTAACCTCTTGCAGAATCACTTTTTGATTTGGATTGTGGCTTATTTTTTATTTTATCTTTTCTTAGTTTTTCTGTTCCCACTTTATATTAAGTGGGCTTAACTACTATGTATTTGCATCAAAAAAATAAATACAATGCTCTTACTGTGTTCATAATGTATTAAAGAACACTTCTGGTGCTCTGAGGTGGGATATGGGTAGGATTAGGGACAGGTTTGGTGGTATGGGTAGGTTTAAGGGTGGGCTGTGAGTTCAAGCATGATCAACTGTCTTGTTTGGTCAGATATGATAATTATGTCTGGTCAAAGTGGTGTTGTAACTATGTGCTGTGGGAACTTTAACTGCTTCCCAAGGTCGACTTGCAACTGCCAGTCAGAGGCTGAGTGGCCCGACTTTGCCCTTTGCAGTTGGCAGAGTTCCTCCCCAGCTTTCACAAAGTCAATCCTACTTTTTAGAGCAAGATGGTACCTACCAGAGATGATGGCATTGCATATGCTTTCAGCTACTGCCATCAACGGTAGTGCCCTTCCAGGCTTTGCACAATAGGTGTTGCCCCTACCAGAGCACAACTGGCATGCTGGAGTCTCAATCTTGTCCCACACATGAAGGGTAGTGTTGTCAAAAATATCGATGAATATCAATAATGAAATTTTCAAAATGATACAATCCTGCTTTTGGTTAGTATCGACACTGTTTTTTTTTTGTTGTTGTTTTTTGTCTCTCGCACTCTCATTTCTCACCAAAAGGGAGAATAAGAATTAATAATAGTAATATTAAGATTTTAACACTTTTATTTTAATCACTAATTATTTTAAACACTAACACTAACACATACTTTTCATGTTGCATAATTTGTTCCCCACATTATTAAAAATGGTATCAAATATCAATATTTTTCAAGGTATCATATCGAAGTTCACTTCTAGCCTCGTGACAACAGTAATTCAGGGCATCCCAGGGCTTCCCGAAACCATCGTTAGTCAACTAAGGTCGCAAGATCCAGCTTTATGAACATAATTCAGCGATTTGTTGTTTCCTGAATCCACACAGTGTAAAAAAAGTAATCTGGAATGGCAAAGAAAACGTTCTTGCAGGACTCCCAGAGTTCATTAAGGTTCTTTGGATTCATCTTCAATGCCTCCACCTTCATCTTAGCCCCCCACATGCTCAATAATGTTCATTTCTGGTGACTGGGCTGGCCAATCCTGCAGCACCTTGACCTTCTTTGCAGTCAGGAACTTTGATGAGGAGCCTGAAGTATGAGAAGGAGCGCTATCCTGCTGAAGAATTTGCCCTCTCCTGTGGTTTGTAATGTAATGGGCAGCACAAATGTCTTGAAAAAAGTTGACTTGATGCGGAGCTTAAGAGTTGAGTCAAGCATTGTTCCAAAAAACATTTGCTAACTTGTGTGGTCTCTACAACTTTACTGTATAGACCTGTATTTACTGTTATAGCATAGTTTCTGGCTGTGCTTTATTCCAAGTTATCCCCCATATGTCCTGTTCCTTTCAAACACTTCACCATCAACAATGAATGAAGTTGTCTTGCTCACATTTTATGTAATTAGCTTTAAAAGTGTTCCCTCCAAAAACATTAATTCATTCATTTTCCTTCAGCTTAGTGTTTATTTCAGAGGTCGTCACAGTGGAATGAACCACTAACTATTCTAGCATATGTTTTATGCAGCGGATGCATATTTGTGTGTGCATTTGTGTACTTTTTTGTGGTTTACAAGGATATGCCTTGATTGGAAATGCTTAAAAATCATACTTAGTGCAGTCTTTAGTCATTTAAACTGAGTTTGGGAAAGTGACACTTGTCACCACATCATTTAGTTCCCAAATAACTCATCATACTTTTGTAGTTCGGATGCAAGTTATGTTCCTGTTTGCACCTCTGAATGAATAGTTTACATCTGACAGATCATTTTTTTTCAAACTGACTAAGATCTTTGCAGCAGTTTGAAAATCACTAAAAAGCAAAATGATCATAGCCCAAGCTTATTTTTGAAAGATTGAAAGCTCCGGTTCCAATTTACTACAGTGTATCTCCAGTTTTCCTATCCCTTTGTCTTGAGTAGAAAAATGTCAAGTAGGTTTAGAGCAATATGACAATTTTCATTTTTTGTTTAATCTGTCTCGTTGTGAAACAGTTTTTCTCATGGGAACTCCTCGAGAACATTTTGTCCCCATAATACTCAGTAGCTGTTTTGAGTTTTACCAGCATAATGCGGACATTCTGTTACGTAAAGAAAAAAAAAAATCGACTTTTGCTAACAATATCCCCACAAGTACCATAAGGGTTTCTCTTACTCACACAAACACATACACTGACATACAAACATATTCACACTCAGAGTTGTCAGAAGCTAATCAGTACATGAACTGTAGTTTGTATCCATCAATATATGTGGCACAAATGATCAATTTTTTCGCTTGATAACAACTAGCTTCAGAAAATGACCACAAAAATGTCTCCTTTTCAATAAACCAAACCCATAAATACAATTCCATTGACTAGTTGCTAGGGTACAAAAATTATCTTAAGGTTCTTCTACAATCAACCTTCAACATACAAAGAAATGTAAAATCTCAAAGCTTCACCCTAAATTGCTTCACATTGTAGCAGCTAGAAACGGTCTAAACTGGATGTGACAGACAAATGTTCCTAATTAATTTGTCCTTCATTTGAGAAGCAGCACAAGAGCTTATAAAGCAAGATATCAGGTTAGAGGATAAACATTGTGCCCTATTCAGTGTAGACAGAATCACTGCTTGTTTTGGGTTTTTACATCTGGTGTAGACATGGTGGACAAGGATTGGGTTATCCAAAACTGACAATTCTGTTATTTCAGTCAACTGAGACATTTTTTTTATATTCAAAACACAAATTTAGATACTTTAGATGAAATCAGGGAGCTCTCTCATCCTCCATTCACAACAAGTCCAGAAAAGGAACCAAAAGTATTAGTCAAAACATGTCATGTGACTTCAGTGGTTCAACTGTAATCATACTAGGCATGGGCCGGTATAAGATTCAGATGGTATGATAACCTTGGATAAACATATCACGGTTTCACGGTACCACGGTATTGTGATTACTGCTCTAAAATATATTCTTTTTAAATGTCTAGGTAAAAAACAAAACTTTTTTTCCCCTTTGAAAACAATATCTTTTATTTTGAGAAACATTTAAAATAATTTGGAAAAGTAAACTTCAGGCTAAATAATTCATATGAATCATTGACTTCATTTGTTTAAAAAAACACAGATTTCTTTACCATTTTAAACGGCATCTTTGATATCTTTTTTTGCTGGAGATACTGTTGTCCTAAAAAATGAAAAAAATAAAATAAAACGTAAATAGAAAAAATCGTACACATACATTAGGAATGGTATTACAGAAAATGTTTTAAAAAGTGCGGTATACCTTGAAAACGGTTATGCTTCCATTAATAATTTAGTGTGCCAAAAATTGTAAAAACAACTTTGTTTGCCTAAATCTTCCACATTGGAACAGAATGCATGTTTACTATGGGAAATATGACTAGTGCTTTATATGATTGGCCCATAGTAAGTCCACACCCTAACAAGCTGATGAGAAAAAGAAGATATAGGCGAGTACACAAAGGTGTTCTTGGAGTTTCCTTGATAACATCTAAAACACTGAAGTCACATTTAATGTTTTTGGTTCCTTTTCTGAACATCTCTGTAACACTTCTGTCTATAAAGAATGAAAGAGCTTTCGGATTTCATCTAAAATATCTTCATTTGTGTTCAGAAGATCAATGAAGGTCACAGGGGTTTGGAACAGCATGAGGGTGAAGACTAATATCTAAGATGGTGTAACTACATTAAAACTGACTGAAAAAAAGAGCGTTAAACCATAACTGAGCCCTGTATTTAAATGAAAACATAACATTTCACAATTAACTTTACTTACAATGCTGTACATCCTATGATTATAAACTTTTGAGTGTGTAACAGAAGAGTAAGCAAGCTTTGGGACACTACTTCATCCATAATGAAGCATTCTGTTGCTTAGTTACATGCCCTGTCAATCATCCTGTCACAACATCCACATTTCTTTCATATTTCATTTCCTTGCAGAGATGCAGCAGGACGTTTATCTCACCAAACACATCTTGATAAAACTTCATATTGTTCTTGCAAATTAAATTAGTCAAATAAATGTTTTCCATTAGGTTAGATATTAATTAACAGTCAAAAAACCTGCCTACTTAACAGTCATTCTTGCCCATCCACCATCTTTGTAGTTTATTAATAATTTTTTTATCTGTGTTTGTAGTTCTAATTGAATTCATGTTTAACAAGCAATGTAGGCAATATTAGCAGTTAGAGTATGCACAGATCCAAAGTCCCTTTCATATTTGGAAGCACCAGTGAAGCTTAAGAAGTCACTTAAATTTTGTTTCTAAACATTAGAACACCAAAAAAAAAAAAAAACATTTTTTCTCCAACTTCTTTTATGATGTCCCAAATGGAACACCAGCCTTTATTTTACTAAGCAGAAACTCAAACTGTTTCCCAGTTGATGTTTAATGGCTGCAGAATTTGTGAAATAAATGGCCAAAGTACCAAGTTAGATTTGTCATAAGTACAACCGCATTCAATATTGGAAAGCAGTAAAATCACTTGCGTAGGAGAATTTTGCTCACAAAATCCAAAAATAATAAAGTGATCCAACCTCAGCAGCCGATAACTTCACCCCTTAAGCAGCGGTCACACTGGGCTTTTCCTCCCATAGACTTCCATTCATACGCACGCCAATGCGTCAGACCGGAAACGCAGGGTAATGCGTCAAGTTTCGCAGTTCGCTGCGGTGCAAAGTTCAAGCTTGGTGAACTCTGACCTGCGAAATCGCATTACTTGACTGCGTGAAACCAATCAAAGATCAAAACATGACCTCTCTGGATAGAAATGTAAAACATGGAGCAATCGCTCGCTTTTTTAAATGTCTAACCATCTTGTTTAATCCTGCCCCTTTTCACAGCGCCACACGACAGAATTTCGCACACACAAACTCTGGTGTGACCACAGCTTCACTCTATGTGAGGAAAGCTGAGATCATTAAGTGTTCAAGATTCTACACTTCTGTTTATTTGTTATATAAGTGCATCATCCGGGTATTTAAAGCACAATTAATCTTTTTTTATATAATTTTCGGTGTGAATGCACTACTTACTTTTATTATTTATACTATAAAATGGCACTGAATAGTGCATACACTGTAAGTATGCAATTTGGGAGGCACCTTATGACCGGAGACATACGAATTCTATTTTCGAAAACCATTTAGGACAGATAGTAGATTGTGGTGCTGCAGCAAAAAAAAAAAAACTAACGTTCATTCATTCATTCATTTTCCTTCGGTTTAGTCATTTATTTATCAGGGGTCACCACAGCGAAATGAACCACTAACTATTCCAGCATATGTTTTACACAGTGGATGCCTTCCAGCCTCAACCCAGAACTGGGAAACAACCAGTACACCACAGCCAATTTAGTTCATCCAATTCACCTATACCGCATGTCTTTGGACTGTGGGGGAAACCGGAGCACATGGGGAGAACACGCAAACTCCAAACAGAAATGCCAACTGACCCAGAAAGGACTCGAGCCAGCGACCTTCTTGCTGTGAGGTGACAGTGTTAACCACTAGGCCACCATGCCTTCCCTCACCAGCAAATTCTTCTTCAAAACTGATGTAAAATCAATAAAAAAATCTGCAAACAGATAAATTGAATTCTGTCTAAATCTTTCTACCACCATGGCAGTGGTGCCAACTCTCTCTTGCAGGGCTGGTGTCCTGCAAAGTTTAGTTCCAACCCCAATCAGACACACCTGTGCTAGCTAATCAAGCTCTTATTAGGCTTTCCAGAAACATCCCTGCAGGTGTGTGGAGACAAGCTCAGAAGAATACAATACTATTAAATTATTTTCATAAACTTTTAACTAAAAATTGAAAATTTACTCTGTTTAGATTTGGTCCCTCTCTAAATTGAGTTAAAGTTAATGGGACGATGATAGGATTAATTAGGTGATGATTGAGCACCTGATGATAAACACCTGCTGTTAATAATCAGAAACATAGAAGAGAAACACAAAACTACAACTGACTGAAGCTACGGTCACACTGGGCTTTGTGTGCGAAATTCTGTCGTGTTGCGCTGCGAAAAGGGGTGGGATTAAACAAGATGATTAGACATTAAAAAAAGCGAGCGATTCCTCCATGCTATAAATTTCTGTCTAGAGAGGTCCTGTTTTGATCCTCGATTGGTCTCACACAGTCAAGTGATGCAATTTCGTAGGTCAGAGTTCACCAAGCTTGAACTTTGCACCACAGCGAGCTGCGAAACTGGACGCATGACCCTGCGTTTCCGGTCTGACGCATTCGTGTGCATATTAATGGAAGTCTATAGGAGGAAAAGCCCAGTGTGACCGTAGCTTTAAGTCAAAGCTTTAGATGAAATCAGCTGAAATGTAATACATTGAATCTCTCAAAATCTCAGCAGAGGATCATTAAGTCCACAAACAGCAGCTCTACTTATTACCAACCTGTTTGCCCTTATTTAAAAAGGGAACAAATATTCTCTGAACTGAGTCAATTTTACTCAGAGGATTTTGCTGTGTTCACCTTCACCTCTGTTGAACACAAAATAAGTTATTTTGAATAATGATGGAAACCTGTACCCATTGACTTCCATCGTATCTGTTTTTTGCTACTAAGTCAATGGTTAAAGGTTTCTAACATTTGTCAAAAGAATGTTCAACAACAGTGTTCAGTAGAAAAAAGAAAGTCATAAATGTATGAGTAACTGAGTAAACAATGAGTGCACTGCAAATACTGTTAGTTTTTTTAATTAGAGAAAAAAAACTATTCAAAATTGAGTGATTTTTTCCTTAGACAAGCAAATTAATCTTGTAATTTATTTTGCTCACCTTGTTGTCAGATTATTTTGCTTTTTTTAATGAAATAAAAACTTAATTTTGATTTTTTTAATATAAATTTTAATACAAATTTTTAATAAATTCTAGTCTAGAAAAATTCTCCTTGATTTAATAATTTTGATACATTTTAGACTAGAATCAGGACAAAACATACTAAAGGGGACCTATATGCTCCTCTTCAAAAGATGTAAAATAAGTCTCTGATGTCCCTTAGAGAAAGGGTGCTCAACCCTGTTCCTAGAGATCTATCTTCCTACAGAGTTCAGCTCCAACCCTGATCAAACACACCTGAACCAATTAATTTGGACCTGAACAGCACTTGATAATCAGGTGTGTTTGATAAGGGTTGCAACTGAAATCTGCAGGGATAAGCACCACTGCCCTAGAGTGTGTGTGTGAAGTTTCAGCTCAAAATAGCATTATAATAATGTTTTATAACTTAATGTTTTGAAACTGTTCCTTTTAGGCTTTGATTCAAATTGACCCTTTGCTAAGCCACACCCGAAAACCACCACACACCAATCGTAGCTTAGCAACCGTACCTACACGCAGGAGGTCTGTCAAACTTTTGAGCAAGGGAAACAAGCCAAAGCATTGTGCATATGGATTGTGCAAATCTTACACCCGGTATCCTAAAAATTTGGATGGGGTGGTGGATTTTTTACCCTTTTCAAAACCTAAAACCTAAGAGGAGAATTGCCAGCATGGATTTAGCTCTGTGAGGGGCGCTAAAGGAGCAGGGTTAAGTTGGTTTTGTTTTGATAGTCCTGACACATTCAGTGATAGACGGCAATAACTCACACACCTCTTACCCTAAAAAGATATAAACTGTGTTTCCTACAAAAAAACAAAGCAGATTATGTTTCCCAGATGTCTTTTTCTTTTTTTTTTTTTTTTCGCTCGATATTATGAGCACTGCTCCATGCTCATATTATAAGCCCTCGCAATAGTAGTCATACTAATAGCAGTCATTTTCCATCGAATATTTGAAAAGACTTATCAGGAGAACAAAACCGAGATGTGATCACAAATGGAGCACTTGTGATGAATATACTTCACCCGCAGCTGTTTTTCAGTCATTTATAACCCTCATGCCCTTGTCAGAGCTACAATTCACTGATGTTTTGTGCCGTCTTTTAGAGTTTTAGTCATTGGTGACAGCGTTATACCGGGTTAGTGTCTCCTTTTATATTTGGTGTCAGATTAATATTTGCTGGTAGGGAAAATCTATTTGTTCAATTCTGCTACTTATACCTTGATTTGCATTTCAATTTTTTTTTTTCACTTAACTGCAAATTAAAATAGAAACTTTATAAAAGGCACATAAAAATACTGACAGTTATAGGTACTGTAGATTGCTATGGGTCAATGATGCTAATATTCGGCACAAATCCATCAATTTCCCCTTTCTGGTTGCCTTTTCTATGAATGAATTATGTAGAAGCACTGTCCATTCATGTTTCCTAGTCGGTTGGTAATGCTATATTTCATTGCACAACAATTAATCTATCAGGCTTTTTGGCTAAAAATAAAGAAATTATGGTTTAATTTGTTATTATTAGATTATTTTTATATTTCACCTATCCTGCTGTGCATGAACTAAGCTGTTGAATGGTCGACGTATGAGGTGGCTAGGCTAACCTAGCTTCAGTTTTGATTAAATTATTTTCTAATCGGTTGCCTATAATGTCGTGAATATACCCCTGTAATGCATACTACAGCCCTTTTTTTGTCTGGCTTTCTCGGATATCTCACCTGTTCACCAAAAATGACTAATTATATCCCTGGCAATGTCTGACACCGGCGCATACATATTGTAATAGACATGCCAGGCACGAAAGCTTGACAGGAGTAACAACAGTTACTAAGGAGGGCAGGGCTTAGCGAAGGGTCAATTGTGCCATTTTAACCGTGACCGTCGCTTTAAATTCAAATAAGATTGTGGTCTTTTCAAAAGAGGGCGAAGCTACAAATGACTGTGTCAGCATAGTGGCAGATTCAAAAACAAGACTAACATCTTATGCTAATGAGGGAGAGATTGTCACTAATGGGAGGGGCTTTCCCCCTCTGATGACACGTACAAAGGGAGAATGTAATCAAATGTAATCAAGTAAGATCATACAAAAATGTGAATAATACATTTTTACAAGTTAAAGCTGTTTTTATTCACAGACTGTTGCCACACAACTCTGTTTAACCCCTTATAAAAGTGATTACTGCAAAATAGTCCCCCTTTAAATAAGAAAATCAACCTATTTTTGGGGTGAACTATCCCTTTTAAAATCAAGTGCAGTTTTGCTTCAAGTTAATATCTAACCACGCTATAACGCCTTCATATAGCAAACAAATTAACATGACACTTCCAGTGTAAATATGCTAGTTCCGCTATTCAACTTCTCAATCACTTGCAAGCTAATGATAAATCCATGCCAACGTTTTGGCTTCAGTCCACTGGCAACCTCATACCACACATACACAACAATAGCAGCCCTTTGTCACTTAATAAATAACAGAAAATTCTGAAATGACAGTAAATATTTGATGTGGCATAAAACAAATGCTTAACGCCATCTTACTACAGCATGACCTGTAGATATTGCCCACACCAAAAGGGCATCCCAATTGAACATACAGATTCAGAGAAACACAAACAGCCATTTGTTTTGTCCCTCCAGTACTCACGCAGAAAGTGTTTCTCCAGTAAGGCAATCTCCAAATGACCCTTGACCTCATTGAGACGTTCCGATTCACTCCTCAGGTCTTGCATGACAGACAGAGTCCCCAAACCAGCCTGAAAGAAGAAACACGCAGGATTATTGACAGACCCAGACATGACACCGCTTACACGTAAACCAGTCAAGACTTACGGGATACCCAGTCCTGTGAAGTCCTTCTTACGTTTTTGTGTAGTTCGATAAGCCTTGAAGTTTGTCTCAATGACAAACAAAGATGCTAAAATTCTGACTCACTGATAGCATGGTATCAACCTGCTCTGACTCCATCCTACCACACACACTCTCACACTCAAACACACAGGCCGAAAGAACGCAGGATCTGCAGAAAGATGAACCGCAGTGAGAGAGAGAGAGAGAAAGTAGGTGAGTGAGGGATTAGGAGAGGGCGGCACTGCAG
The DNA here is from genome assembly GCF_903798145.1 of Danio aesculapii. Lineage (NCBI taxonomy): Eukaryota > Metazoa > Chordata > Actinopteri > Cypriniformes > Danionidae > Danio > Danio aesculapii. Next base: position 30,765,025 of record NC_079438.1, on the reverse strand, counting down.
AGAGAGACAGCAGAAAAGCAGAAGTGTCTCTTTAAGAGGCCAATGCGACTGACAGTGCAGACACACTCTGAGACACACACACACGATTCAATTCAGCTTTATTTTTATAGCGCTTCTTTTTACAATGTAATGGATTGTGTCAAAGCAACATAACATAGACAAACACACACACGTTTGGAGTAACTGTATTTGTTTTTTGATAGGAATATGCTTGCTTTATACAATTTGGGCTGGGTTTATGTACAAACTTAGGAGGCAATGTATGTAACATCGCTTTTATACATTTTGTTTTAAATAACCTCTAAATTAAATTAAATTAAATTAAATTAAATTAAATTAAATTAAATTAAATTAAATTAAATTAAATTAAATTAAATTTAATTTAATTTAATTAAATTTAAAAAACTAAAAATGGAATTTAAAAAATAAAGATAAAAACATTTAAAAAATGTAAAAACAACAAAATAAAATAAACTTAAAGCAACAAAATAACTAAATGTTAAATCAAAACAGCAATAAAATTAAATTACAAAAAAAAACATTAAAGCAACAATAAAACTAAAGGTTGTTAAATCAGAACAGCAATAAAACAAGTAAAGAAATACATTCAATTAAAACATTGAAGAAACAATATAATTAAATGTAAAAAAAATGTCAATATGTGAATTAAAATAATGTAAGCACTTAATCAACAATATAACAGCATTTTGGTAATCAAAACAGCAATTAAGTAAAGTAAAGCAAAATAAAAAATATTTAAGTAACAATAAATCCTTCCTTGATCATCTGAACCCTTTGAACAAAACCAGAACCCCCTCTTCTCTCCCTAAAACAAACCACACAGCAACCTCGAAACATGATGCAATTCTGAGTGTGCCTCATGATAGTGGGCTTGACAAACCACCTGTAGAAAACACACTCTTTCATCTCTCTGACACTTTAACTGACACTTGCACCAGTTGTGCGCATTGCACCAGACATTATCTTACAAATACTTCATATCTCTAAAAAAAAAATTACACAGCTGAGTGGGTTTGACAAACCACCTGTAAAAACAAAATCTCTCTCTATATAAAAACACTTCCACCTCCTTACCCTAGTACTTAATTTTACTAAGTACTAACTGAGTACTAACCGTTCCTTTGTATAATTATCAATTCTTGTGTGCACTGCCTCTTCTTGTTGAATCACTGAATACTTCCTTAATTGTACGTCACTTTGGACAAAAGCGTCTGCTAAATCATGTCTACTATCACTATAAAACTTTGCTCATGGGCACTTCAAGTCAATCATGTGCACAATAAACGACATGTGACTAACCACTTCTGGAGTTGCGACAATTGCAATAACCTGACCATACCTTCTCTTGATTGGTTTTATTGCCTTTTATAGGTATACATAAAGTAAAATGTGTCCAGAGTCAGTTTAGGATGGGGTATGTCGGATAAAAGAATTCTAAAAAAGCTGCAGCTTTGCAAAGCCTTCATTATAATGATCAAAAGGAAAAACAAACATTAGTCTTTAATCTCACAAGCCCTTAAGCACACATAAAAATGCTAACTGCAAATAAGAAACTAGCTTGAGAGAGATTTGTTCATTAATTGGACCACTGATCTTACTGTATGATTGCTGTTGTGCTGCAGTCAATATCAGCCTGACAATTGAACCTGATATTGGCTTGATTATTTATTCAGACTTTTAAAAGCACTGTTTTCCTATTTTTAAGAGATGACAACTCTGCAAATCACATTTAGGGTCTACATTTGGGTTCCAGACACATTCAGAATACAACGTGTATATGCTTTCAGACTTTGAAATCATATTTACTGTCTGTGGTGTTGCAAGCAGTAATGTATGATGATTTATTATGCACACTGCATGAAAATGGCAGCATTTGTTGTGCTAATGCCTTTCAAAATTAATCACAAGGTTAACCTTGAGCAAAGACGATGTGAAATGTCTAATTAAAGGGACCCTATTGTGCATTTTTTACAAGATGCAAAATAAGTCTCTGATGTCCCTATAGTTTGTATACAAGAAATAACTTTTTAAAACTCTTTGAAACTGCCTCTTTTAGGCTTCGATCCAAACTGTGCTGTTTTTGTGACTGTCGCTTTAAATTCAAATGAGACTGTGCTCTTTTTAAAAAGAGGGTGGAGCTATAAACACTTACTGTCACCGGACGGTAGCCTCGCTGCGTTTGTTTGGAGTTCGCTGCGTTTGTTTGGAGTTTAGATTCGTAATTTACATTTTTATCTTAAATACCTCCTCATTCGCTAAATATTTATCTCTCCTACCTGGGGTGAACAATCCCCTAACACACTCTTACAAACAAATCTACTTTTAAACGTTCTGTCTCTCGAGCATCCGCTTGGTGTTTGTAGCTTTAGCCTGCTAGCACCGCTGGTCAGCTAAAGCTACCAACCTCTTTCACTCACTCATTTTCTCACTTTCTGGCTTTGCTCTTCACCTTGTACAATGTCGCTTGCGTGTCTGTCCTTGAGTGCAGGAGAGGCATCGATGGAGGCGCTGGAGCTGGAGCTGGAAGCGGTGGAGTCCCAGATTCGCTCGCTGGAGATGAAGCGAGAGGGCATCAGGGCTCTGCTCTTAACCCGTACTCGCTCGTCTGAGGTAAGTGCTCGATACAACGACAATCTCCCAGTTTCATCAACCCCGTGTGCTTCTCTGTCCAGGCCCAGCGCACCGAGGACGCGGTTCGCCCAGGCGTCGTTCACGCCGACACCCGGCTACCACGGCCCCTGGGTGCAGCCGCGTAAGGTGCTTTCCCGCTCCCGGGGCAGAACGTCTCCTCCTCCGGTGTTCGAGATCCCCACGGAGAACCGCTTCGCCCCTCTCCGCGAGACGGGTCGCGATGTTGCCATCATTGGTGACTCAATCGTGCGCCACGTCCGCTCCACTTCCTCCAAAGGTAACAAAGTACGCACTTTCTGCTTCCCTGGTGCCCGAGTTAAGAATATTTCTGCACAGATACCTACTATCCTGAGCGCTGCCGAGAGCCTCGGTGCCGTCGTCCTCCACGTGGGGACGAACGACACCGGGCTCCGGCAGACGGAGATCCTGAAGAAGGACTTCAGGAGCCTGATCGAGACGGTTCGACGCACCTCGCCCGCCACGCAGATCATCGTTTCTGGACCGCTTCCTACCTACCGCCGAGGAAATGAAAGGTTCAGTAGACTCTTTGCTCTGAATGAATGGCTATTAACATGGTGTGAAGAACAGAAATTGCTCTTTGCCAATAACTGGAATCTTTTCTGGGAGCGTCCTAGGCTTTTCCGCGCTGACGGGCTGCACCCCAGTCGAGCTGGAGCTGAACTCCTGTCGGACAACATCTCCAGAACACTTCGCTCTATCTGACTAGTAAGTAAAAATTCACAAAATTCGCAATTTAGCCACATAGACTCCTATTCCTCCCACATAAATATCAGTAATGCATACCTAGCTAACCACATAGAGACTGTGTCTGTTCCTCGTATTATTAGATCAAGAAACAAACGTACTGTGTGCTCCAGAAATAATCTATTAAGAATTAAACCAGAAAAAACACTAAAAAGTGAAAATACAAATTTCATGAAGCTTGGTCTCCTAAACATCAGGTCACTAGCACCTAAAGCACTTATCATAAATGAAATAATAACAGATAACAATCTTAATGCACTCTGTCTCACTGAAACCTGGCTGAAACAAAATGACTATATTAGTTTAAATGAGGCAACTCCTCCAGGATTCTTATATAAGCATGAGGCTCGTCAAACTGGTCGTGGTGGTGGAGTCGCGTCAATCTTTAGTGATATTCTTAATGTTAATCAGAGAAACGGACTTATATTTAGCTCCTTTGAAGTACTAGCACTTAATGTTGTCCTTCCAAACACTATGCAAAAACCTTTGTTATCTCTCGCTCTAATCACCATATATAGACCCCCAGGACCCTATGTCAATTTTCTAAAAGAATTTTCTGATTTTATCTCTGACTTACTAGTTAAAACTGATAAAATACTAATTGTAGGAGACTTTAACATCCACATAGATGACGCTAATGACACTTTAGGGCTCGCGTTTACGGACTTGCTGGTCTCACTAGGAATAAAGCAAAATGTTATTGGTCCAACCCATCGCCTAAAGCATACACTAGATCTAATTCTGTCTTATGGAATTGAGGTCATTGATGTAGACATTATACCACAAAGTGATGATATTACAGACCACTACCTCTTACTATATAAGCTGTGTTTACCTGAAATTAGCAGATCCGCTCCGATATATCGTCCTAGTAGAACTATTGTTCCGTCCACTAAAGATGAATTTATAAATAACTTACCTGATCTTTCTCTACTTCGAAATGCACCCGCAAACGCAAATGACCTTGATGTAGTAACCAGCAGTATGGATGCCATCTTTACTAGCACTTTAAATACTGTGGCACCCATCAAACTAAAAAAGGCTAGAGAGAATAAATCTACACCGTGGTATAATAGTCAAACCCGCGCTCTCAAAACAGCAACCCGTGCCCTGGAACGTAAATGGAAAAAAACTAATTTAGAAGTTTTTAGAATTGCATACAAAGACAGTATGTCCAGCTATAGGAGGGCTTTAAAATCTGCCAGGGCTGAGCACCTCCGCAAACTGATAGAAAATAATCATAACAATCCTAGATTCTTATTTAACACCATCGCTAAATTAACAAATAATCGGTCAGCTTTGGAACAAAACGTTCCACCGCAAATTAGTAGTGATGACTTCATGAATTTTTTCAGTGATAAAATAGAAGGCTTTAGACAGAAAATAGGAAAATAGACAGAAAGCACCGCCTTATACTTCAGATCCAGTAAACACGTCTCTGAATCTAAATAACCTACAGTGCTTTAAAATCATAAAACAGGAAGAGCTAGACAAAATTATAAATAGCTCTAAATCAGCTACGTGTATATTGGACCCAATTCCAACAAAGTTACTTAAAGAATTGCTACCTGTTATAGGAGAACCTCTTCTTAACATTATCAACTCTTCATTATCTTTAGGCCATGTTCCAAATCCTTACAAGTTAGCTGTTATTAAACCTATTATTAAGAAACCACAACTGGAACCCAGCAACTTAGCTAATTATAGGCCTATTTCAAACCTTCCATTTATATCTAAAATACTAGAAAAAGTTGTTTCTGCTCAATTATGCTCCTTTCTGCAGACCAACAATGTTTTTGAAGTGTTTCAGTCAGGTTTCAGAGCTCATCACAGTACAGAAACTGCATTAGTGAAAATAACCAACGATTTACTCTTAGCTGCTGACCAAGGGTGCATCTCGCTATTAGTTCTACTCGATCTTAGTGCGGCATTTGACACCATTGACCATGGTATCCTTTTTAATCGCTTAAAGTCTACAGGTGTCCAGGGACATGCCCTACAATGGTTTAAGTCATACTTATCTGACCGTTACCAGTTTGTGAATATTAATGGACAGCCTTCACAAATCAGCCCAGTAAAATACGGGGTGCCTCAAGGATCAGTATTAGGCCCTTTGCTGTTTACAATATACATGCTACCCCTGGGAGACATTATTAGAAGACATGGGATCAGCTTTCACTGCTATGCAGATGATACTCAATTATATATTTCAACTAAACCTGACGAGACGTCTAATCTGTCCAAGCTAACTGAGTGTATTAAAGATGTTAAAGACTGGATGACCAACAATTATCTTCTCTTAAACTCAGACAAAACAGAATTATTACTTATTGGGCCTAAATCCTGTACACAGCAGATCTCACAACTCGACCTACAATTAGAGGGATACAAAGTTAGCGTTAGCTCTACTATAAAAGATCTGGGTGTCATATTAGACAGTAATTTAACTTTTAAAAATCATATATCCCATGTCACAAAAACTGCTTTCTTTCATCTGAGAAATATCGCTAAGTTACGAAGTATGCTATCCATCTCAGATGCAGAAAAGCTAGTCCATGCTTTTATGACTTCTAGGCTGGACTACTGTAATGCACTGTTTGCTGGCTGCCCAGCATCCTCTATTAACAAACTTCAGCTAGTACAAAATGCAGCTGCCAGAGTTCTTACCAGGTCTAGAAAATTTGATCACATCACCCCAATTTTATCCTCCTTACACTGGCTGCCTGTTAAGTTTCGTATTGAATTTAAAATATTGCTTCTTACATATAAAGCTTTAAATAATCTAGCTCCTGTTTATCTAACCAATCTTCTGTCTCGCTACAATCCAACTCGCTCTTTAAGGTCTCAAAACTCAGGGCTTCTGGTAGTACCTAGAATAGCAAAGTCGAGTAAAGGAGGTCGAGCCTTCTCATTTATAGCTCCTAAACTCTGGAATAGCCTTCCTGATAACGTCCGAGGCTCAGACACACTCTCCCAATTCAAAACTAGATTAAAGACCTATCTGTTCAGTAAAGCATACACTTAGTGCACCACTTGGGGGCTTCCACACAGGTTATGCATCTTGTTGATATACACTGTGAACATCAGCTACGCTAATTATTTTCTTTATTCTCCATTTCCACCTGGGGATACTCTTCCCGAGGCCCTCAGACTATGCAGGGTCACTGATTCGATCCAAGACCAACGACGAGATGATCCCAAGGTTTTTTATATCCTGGACCTGGCCGAATCCTGAGCAGCTACTGTGATGGTCATGGAGGAGTGGAGAACATGAGACTGATTCCTGTGACGCTCCAGAGACAGACGAGTCTTCGCTGAGGCCAGCTTCCAGCCTCCGCCACTGAGACTACAGCTCTGCACAAAAGTTTGGCCAGCGGAGAAATTAAAATGGTCGTGCCCAACTGAGCCTGGTTTCTCTCAAGGTTTTTTTTCTTCACTTACGCCTTTAGTGAAGTTTTTTTTCCCTCTCCGCTGTCGCCACTGGCTTGCATGTTTCGGGATCTATAGAGCTGCGCATCGTTGGATTTGCTCTTCAGTATTTGGACTCTCAGTAGTGATTATTAAACCACACTGATCTGAGCTAAACTGCACTGAACTCAACACTATAAACTGAACTACACTGTTCCTATTTACTGTGACCTTTTATGTGAAGCTGCTTTGACACAATCTACATTGTATAAGCGCTATACAAATAAAGGTGAATTGAATTGAATTGAATACAAACACTTATGCATCAGCATAACGGCATATTCAGAACAGGACTAAATTTATCTCTGCGAAAAACTGAAAATGTCAAAATAAGTGTCTCAGACGATGGTTGTTTATTCCTAAAACTTATCACACAAGGCTGTTTATGCTAATGAGGGAGAGTTCATCACTAATGTGTGGGACTTTTCCCCTCCGATGAGATCAAAGTGTGTTTTGCAGACTGTTTGTATGAAGGGAAACTAAGCAAGTAAAATTGATGTTATTCATTCTGATGAATGACCAATGAGACCAAACCTGGAACATCTTGACCAATGAGATGACAGCTTACCTGCATATGACAATGGCTGTATCTAAAATAGTATCTGTGCCCTATTTGAGCGTGCATCCGTTTGTAGCAGTGTCAGAAACCATAGTGGACATTTTGAAGTGCACTCAATCAATCTCACAATGCACCACAATAACGAGTGTACATCCCATTGTACAACTGATGTACACTCAATGGTTAGTAAAAAATCACTTTAATATTTGTGCTTTGGATCAATCTTTTTACAGTTAGAAAATACCTGTATTTCACTGTGTTCGTGCATACAATATGTGAGTCGAATGAATTTTCAGGTCTAACTACAAGATGGCATCCACAGACGTGACACAAAACATGAGTAGGGTCTGTCTGCAGACTGCAAGGCAGTGGCGTAACGTGAAGGGGTATAACTTGTAGTAAAGGTGTAACTTTAAGTTATAGAGACCCACATATCAAAACCTGTTGTTGGCAAGATGGCGCTGTACATCAGTTATTAAAGTCTACACCTTCCCCAAACCTGAATCCAACCATCATAGGTCTTAACATCTACACCTACTCCAACCCTTAATCTAACCATCACAGTTATTAACATCTACACCTTTCTCAACCCTAAACCAAACCATCACAGTTATTAACATCTACACTTAACTTAACCCTAAACCCAATCATCACAGTTTTTAACATCGACACTTAACCGAAAACCCAACCATCAGTTATTAACATCTACACCTTTCTCAACCCTAAACCAAACCATCACAGTTAATAACATCTACACCTACCTCATCCCTTAATCCAACCATCACAGTTATTAACATCTACACTTAACTCAACCGAAAACCCAACCATCACAGTTATTAATATCTACACCTTTCTCAACCTTAAACCCAACCATTACAGTAATTAACGTCTACACCTTCCTCAACCCTTAATCCAACCATCACAGTTATTAGCATCTACACTTAACTCAACCCTAAACCCAACCATCACAGTTATTAACATCTACACTTAACTCAATCGAAAACCCAACCATCAGTTATTAACATCTACACCTTTCTTAACCCTAAACCCAACCACCACAGTTAATAACATCTACACCTACCTCAACCCTTAATCCAACCATCACAGTTATTAACATCTACACTTAACTCAACCCTAAACCAAACCATCAGTTATTAACATCTACACTTAACTCAACCCTAAACCCAACCATCACAGTTATTAACTTCTACACCTTCCTCAACCCTAAACCCAACCATCACAGTTATTAACATCTACACCTTTCTCAACCCTAAACCCAACCATTACAGTAATTAACATCTACACCTTCCTCAACCCTGAACCCAACCATCACAGTTATTAATGTACAGCCGCGAGTTGCGGAGGCTTTCATACTTGACATGCTTGCCACTGTTCTGTTATTTGCAACCACTGGGGGCAATGTCAAGTCAGTGAGTGGAGTTGCATGGTGGAGTTGCTAAATGAATGAATATAACCATATCCCAAATGAATAGGTTGTGGATAAATTTAGAGAAAACTCATAAAAACATTTGGTGAAAATGTTCTCTAAGTATTTCCACCATCTTGACAACAGCATCTCGTTGTGACATCTCGCATGGTTCAATGGGATCTCGATAACTGCAAGTTACGCCTCTAACTAACTACACGTTACGCCCTTACATGCTACACACCTGTCTTGCAGTCTGCAGACAGATACACAAGCAAAAAATTGTCAATAATTTTATTTTAGTTTATTTTTTCTTTTTGTCAACTAGTAAACCACAAACAAAACAACACCCATTCCAGCACACTCCCTCGATTTCATTCACTTTTTTTAGTGGACTTAATTAGTGGAATAATGTAGGGAATAGGGATTGAGGGGCGATTATAGAAGGCAATTTTTGATACAGCCAAATTCTGGTCTGTTTAGAAAATCTGGTTTATTTATAACATTATAACGGTTTGAATTCATGTTTTGGAACAAAGTAAAGAATAAATGTAAAAACTTATTAATAATCATCTATAATAATGTCGCTGACTAATCAAATACACTTATTAAAGGGCACCTATTTACTGTAACTATAGACTTGAGTAGTAAACCAAAATTCTCTTTAAAATATTATTATGCTTGAGCGGCCGGCCAAATACACACATACAGGTTACATCAAAATACACATACACTCACTGGCCACTTTATTAGGTACACTGAATGAAATGCTTACGTTTTTTCAAAGATCTCACACATTCAAGTTTGTGGTGTATTAAAACAACATTAGCATAATACCTTCTGTAGTCAATGCTGTTAATATGAATCTGAATGAAACTTGACTGAAAGCATGTTTTTAGTTTAATAACAACTACTTGAACTCAGTGATTCTTACTGATCTATGCTAATAGGGTGCACTATTTAGCCATGGGCGGAGCTTATGTACTCATAGTAGATGCTAATCTGTATTATGGATTATAAAATAAGCCAGGTGGATTTTTACAGCTATAGGCTGGTTGTTTACACACACACTGTGAACACACAAGCGTTCAAACACCATGTGAATCTTACATAATAGGTCTCCTTTACACAATAGGAGAAAGATGCCAAAGTAGTTCAGCGTTGTTGTTTTTTTTCAAGTTCAAAAGCATTTACTCTCTTTCTCTCATTTTTTCTATAATATAAAGGATCATATTTTAATATTGAGGAAAAATGTGACAAATATGCGAGACCCCTATACATATAATATAAAAAGACTTCAAAACCTTACTTTAATGATTATGAAAAGGTTATTAGTCACTTAATGAAATGCCTTCTTTCCATTCATGCCATTAAAGTGAAATTACTGATTATTAAACTGCTAATATCAACAAATGACATGTAGATTTAGTATGTTATTAGCGAATATATCTTATTAACACACATATAGTCTTCATATATACAGTAAATGTAATTTGTGTAACCTTTAAAGCAGCTAAAGCAGTGCACCTTTTTGTTGCTTAGAGACAGTTCTGTGCAATTCTGCTATATTTAAAATTCATATTGACTCACATACCGAGAATTTGGCAATTACATAAACTTCAGCAGAAATAGAACTGCTGTTTACATGTAGTAATGAGAAACATGTAAAGCAATATAAATGTAACATTACCCCCCTTTTCAAACACCACTGGTTTGCACTGGAAATCAGTAATTTGAGTTTATAATTAAAAGTGAAATATTTTTTATCAAAAACTTGTTGATCCGCTTAATAAGATATGCGTTAACCTCCTAGCAGTGTATGGGTTAGTTTGATGATGGATTTGTGCACTTTTGAAAGCTTCAAAATAAAAGCCATTATCCAACACCCTTAATTGAGATGCCCAGAAAATTGTAAGTCCACACATACATCACGAGTGAGTTTACGTGAAAATTATTCAGACGCAGTGATATACGACATGATTTTATTCATTCATTCATTTTCTTTCAGTTTAGTCCCTTTATTCATCAGTGGTCACCACAGCGGAATGAACCGCCAACTTATCCAACAAATGTTTTACACAGCGGATGTCCTTCCAGCTGTAACTCAATACTGGGAAACATTCATACACACTCGTCACACACATACACTATGGCCAATTTAATTTATTCAATTCTCCTATAGCACAAGTCTTTGGACTGTGGGGGAAACCGGAGCACCCAGAGGAAACCCACGCCAACTTGGGGAGAACATGTATATTCAAACCCGGGACTCAAACCAGCGACGTTCTTGCTGTGAGGTGACCACTGACCACTGTGAGCTAACCACTGAGCCACCGTGCCGCCCAACACAATTTTAAGACCCTGTGAATTGTTGAACAATTGAACATAATTCTGCACCCAAATATCGGAGAGGGAAACCTTATGCACACTCTCTATTTGTCTAGTTCAACAGTTATTGATATGAGCTGTGAATGTACACAAATAGACAGGTTTTTTCACAGCACCGGGAAACCAGTATGCCTAGTCTTCAGGTGTGTGAATTATAACTTACAGGATTCAACAAATGTGTTTGTCTGACAGAAAAAGGTCACATCAAGGATGTCTTAAAGGGAACCTATTATTTGAAAATCACTTTTATAAGGGGTTTAATTGCAAATGCGTGGCAAGAAATTGTGAATAAAACCAGCTTCTCATGGTAAAAAAACATTAATTTTAATTTTTATAATCACACTTGATAAAAACAGTCTTCCGCCCATTAATGACAATCTTTCCCTCATTAGCATAGGCTTGTTTTTAAATCTGCCACTATGCTGACAGGCATTTGAAGCTCCGCCATCTTTTGAAAAGAGCACAATCTCATTTGAATTTAAAGCAACAGTCACTAACATGGCACAGTTTGAAAAGTTTTTTAAGAGATGTTGGATATTTTGAGCTGAAACTTAACATTAGTCCCTAAAGAATCAATATTGCACTTTAAAAGTACAAATTAGCACAAAAAAGTCCCAAAATGTATTAAAGAGTACAATAACAGCTTTATTAAGCTTTATATACCTTTAGCCACAGTCAGAACACCCTGCAGCCTAAGACTGGTTACTCACTGAAGCTAAGCAGGGCTGAGCCTGGTCAATACCTGGATGGGATATCACATGGGAAAATTAGGTTGGTGTTGGATGTGGTGTTAGTGATGCCAGCAGGGGGCACTCAACCTGTGGTCTGTGTGAGTCCTAATGCCCCAATAAAGTGAAGGGGACACTATACTGTCAGTGAGCACCGTCTTTCCGATGAGATGTTAAACTGAGTTCTTGACTCTCTGTGGTCATTAAAAATCCCCTTCTCGTAAAGTGTAGGGGTGTAACCCCGTTGTCCAGGCCAAATTCCCTCCATCTGCCCTTACCCATCATGGCCTCCCAATCATCCCCCTCCACTGAACTGTCTCTATCACTGTCTCTCCACTCCCCCTATTGCTGGTGTGTGGTGAGCGCACTGGCAACATTGTCCTTTGGCTGCCGTCACGTCATCCAAGTGGATGCTGCACATTGGTGGTGGTGTGGAGAGACAACCCCATTCCCCATCCCCCCAAATGATTGTGAATCGCATTGGGCGTATGGCCATACACAATAAATGTGCTATATAAATACACAATACATTACATTACATTTATTTCTGAGAGTGTACTATCTATTATAACCTGCATCTTGCACCTCTGCAACATAAAACAGTGTCATCAATCAAAAGGTCATCAGTAGAGAATTAAATAGGCAGTTTCCAGTCGAGACACCATAGGCGACGGGCTCTCATAAACGGGGTATTCAAGTCAATCAAACCCCTGCTTGTGTGAAAAACTGATCTCATTAGCCAGCGGCCTTCAGGGAGTCATTAGTGCATGAATCAAACAGACAGCGTCTGCGTAGACTCTTATCTATCCAGATGTACAAACACTCATCGGAGATAGGTTATCAGACCGGAGCTATGTTGGCTCTGTGTTTGTCTGTGTTTATATATATATATATATATATATATATATATATATATATATATATATATGTTCGACTGAACTCTTTCAATCAGCATGTGAGCGGTGATGACTCACACTGCACTGCTGTCTGGGCGTCACGGCAACACCGGTCACAATCTCTGTTAGTGGGGTGTTGTTGCATTCAGCACTAAGGCTGGCTGTGTTGCAGAAAATTACCAATGCAAACGCATGCAAACAGAGCGGTAAGACTGGTCGGACTCTCGCTGTGTGCAGGTTACATGCTTCCTGAAAGCCATCATCATCAGGAGTACATCTGTTTTTTTTTAGCTCTTCAAAATATTTTACTGCCAAAACACAATTATGTTGGAGGGAGCTCAAGGTCTGTGGAAATTATTTCCACCTCGTTACATTGTCATCTTTTTAAAAAAAGACAAGATTCATGGACAAGCCAAAGCTGTTTTTTAGATCTCACCTGCTGTGATATAGCAAGCATAAAAACTAGAGTTGAAAATAAACTAGAAGAAGGGAAAGATTTACTCTGTAGGCAATACATATTTTAGATATAATTATAATTATGTAATTATACTGTATAATTATAGAGCATTGTGTAATCTAGAATACCAATATGTGAATTAAGAAAGGTTGTAAAGGGTGCACTTTTTATTTTGTTACTTTGTTCATTTCTGTTTATTTTTCTAAACAGATATTATAAATATATTATAAATATATTTACTAAAAATGTAAATAATTAAATTAATTTGAAATGAAACACCACTGACAATAATTTTGTTTTCAATTTTGATGGTAGTAGGCATAATCTAGAGCAGTGTTTCTCAACCATGTTCCTAGAGGACCACCAGCTCTGCACATTTTCTATGTCTCCTTAACCAAACACACCTGATATCAGCTCATTAGCAGAGACTGAAAGACCTGTAATGGCTGCGACAGACAAAGGAGACATCCAAACAATGTAGTGTTGGTGGTCCTCCAGGATCGTGGTTGAGAAACACTGATTTAGAATACCAATATGTATGAATCAAGAAAGGCTGCATTTTTTTGTTTTATAAATATTTATATATTATTTATTGTTTATTTTTCTGATATTTTGTATATTTATTGTATATTTGTATACTATTTGATTGTCTATTTATTTTATATTTTCATATTTATATTTCATGTGTGTGTGTGTGTGTGTGTGTGTGTGTACTGTATATACACTCAGCAGCCACTTTATTAGGTACACCTGTCCAACTACTTGTTAACACAAATTTCTAATCAGCCAATCACATGACAGCAACTCAATGCATTTAGGCATGCAGACATGGTCAAGACGATCTGCTACAGTTCAAACCCAGCATCAGAATTGGGAAAAAGGGGGATTTAAGAGACTTTGAACGTGGCATTGTTGTTGGTGCCAGACAGGCTGGTCTGACTTTTTCAGAAACTGCTGATCTACTGGGATTTTCACACACAACCATCTCTAGGGTTTACAGAGAAAAAGAAAAAGAGAAAATATCCAGTTAGTGGCAGTTCAGTGGGTGTAAATGCCTTCTTGATGCCAGTGGTCAGAGGAGAATGGCCAGACTTCAAGCTGATAGAAAGGCAACAGTATCTCAAATAACCACTCGTTACAAACGAGGAATGCGGAAGAACATCTCTGAATGCACAACACATCCAACCTTGAAACAGATGGGCTACAGCAGTAGAAGACCACACCGGGTGCCACTCTTGTCAGCTAAGAACAGGAAACTGAGACTACAGTTCGCACAGGCTCACCAAAATTGGACAATAGAAGATTGGAAAAACACCTGATGAGTCTTGATTTCTGCTGCGACATTCAGATGGTAGGATCAGAATTTTTGCATCAACAACATGAAAGCATGGATCCATCCTGCCTTGCATCAATGGTTCAGGCTGGTGATGGTGGTGTAATGATGTGGGCGATATTTTCTTGGCACACTTTGTGCCCATTAGTTCCAATTGAGCATCGTGTAAACGCCACAGCCTACCTGTGTATTGTTGCTGACAATGTCCATCCCTTTATGACCACAGTGTACCCATCTTCTGATGGCTACTTCCAGCAGGATAGCACGCCATGCCATAAAGCCTGTATCATCTCAGACTGGTTTCTTGAACATGATAATGAGTTCACTGTAGTCAAATGGCCTCCACAGTCACCAGATCTCAATTCAATAGAGCATCTTTGGGATATGGTGGAATAGGAGATTCGCATCATATACTGTGTGTGCAGCCGACAAATCTGCAGCAACTGCGTGATGCTATCATGTCAATATGGACCAAAATCTCTGAGAAATATTTTCAGTATCTTGTTAAATCTATGCCACGAAGGATTAAGGCAGTTCTGAAGGCAAAAGTATGTTCAAACAGGTACTATTAAGGTGTACCTAATAAAGTGGCTGGTAAGTGTGTGTGTATACTGTGTATATATATATATATATATATATATATATATATATATATATATATATATATATATATATATATATATATATATATATATATATATATATTCATATTTTTTCAATGTATTTATTTACTTAACAATAAATTTCCTGCTAGCAATATACAATAGGCCTATCTGCAATAAATTTAAAAACAAAACAAAAAAGCATATTGTAAAACATGCCATTACTCAGACTACAGTTGCTGGACGCATGGAACCTTGCGATTGTTTGCACACAAATATAATCTTACAGAGTTACGCAAGCAATAAAACCCATCACAATAATTTGTTAATCTATTCATTAATATGGACAAAGAGCCTAACAAGCCATTCCTTTACTCAAAAATGTGCAAAAAAGTCAAGAACCAGCATTCAAAATGAATGTTCAAACTTAATAAGAAAAAGGATCCAGTCTGCAAACACAAATGAACATGCAGTGTTTTTGAAAATCACATCCAAATTTACAGTTCATATTGAGCGGTTGGATCACTCCCAGAATTCCATGCCAGTCCTTAACCCACGCCTTAAATCAGGGAGTGCACTTGGGGATTTCTGGGATTTAAACTCGTGACCATATGTGCTGGTTTGATAGGATTTCAGCTTAAGAGGATAACAAGACGTGACTCTTGCCTCATAACATTAATGGCCGCTTTACGTCTGATGTCCACAGAGTTTCTCCACTGCCAACAGTAAATAAACCTTTCGTTATTACAAGCAATTTTGAACACTTCACAATAAGGTTGTATTAGTTAATGTATATAGTTACTAATATACAAACAATGAACAATACATTTATTGCAGTATTTATTAATCTTTGTTAACGTTACAAATAAAGTTGTTCATCGTTTGATAAAGTACATCCAGGTGGTTATAACATAATAAAACCTCCCAGAACACTCTATATTAAACTGAAGGGCCCTGAAATCCCGCTTATAGCTACTACATAGCTACCTGCCACAAAACATAAAAATTAGACACAAAACATTGTTCCAAGCCGTAACTGTTTATGCATTCTTTAATTAAACCCAAAGCTGACAGAAAAAACAGATGGAGCATACTCTAACTTGCACATAACTCAGTCACAAGATGGCACCAAACAGTCAAAATTGTAAAGCTGACAGAAACGAATGGAGCATTTACAAAATTACATGTTATTCATTCCTAAGACAGTGCCAAACAGTCAAAAAACAAAGCTGACAGAAACACAACTGGCTGAATGGAGCATAGACTAACTTTTGTATTATTCATTCACACGACGGCACTAAACAGTCAAAAACCGCAGCATGACAGACAAGCAGATACATTTGAATGTGGATGTAAGTAGATGGATTTGATTATATTTACTGATGGTCAAGGTGATTCAAAGTTCCTGGATGAACCTGCGTTATTTATCAGTTGTATCTCGGAATAACATATGTTAGAATTTCACGACTGACCAATCTGAGTATTCCAGACAGCTTTATAACCCAATTTTGTTACGTTTAGCAGCTTGAAGATGTCACTTTACTAAGTAAATCAATAGTTAACATTGTTATCAATGATAAAATCAAGCAGAATTGTTTTTGCTAACTATGTTGTCGTGCGACAAGAGCTGGATGTAAACTTAAAAGTGTTTAATTATAGAGTTGCACATCTTTTGAGGTCATGTTTAGAGTGTTTCCCATGAGAACTTTCTCTGAGACTCTTTTATCAGCTTCCACCCAAGGTCTTCTCCTCCTGCTACTCATTTCATACTGATTACAGCTTAGATCCACAATGAGAAAATGAGAAGTTTTTTCCATTCCAAATTATGTAAGGCGCCTCAGGCTGTCTACATTGGTGTCTTCATTCTAAACCAGTATCTTAACTAAAAGACTGGCTGTTGATGGGCTCAAGATGTTTATTTACAATCTACATGTTATGAAGTTTGAATTAAAATAGTTTGTAAGACTGCGAGTGTTAGTACAGTTATAGCTTGGTTTCCATTACCATCATTACCATCATTTTGTAATATCAAATGAGAAATGAGTGATAGAAATGGCAATTTTCAAATAGAAATCCCTTAATTCTCCAAAAATGACTGGAGTTTTTACTCATTTATTTTAAAGCTTACTTGAGGTGTTTTGGAAAAAGAGTTAATGTGAATAATAGATGAAAATGCATTTGCCAAATAAACTCTGAAGTAACGAACATGCACCCACATGACTCCATTATGCTTGCTTTGTTTACTGTTGGTTACTAGTATACTAATACTACAGTCAGCCACTCTAACAACCTTATCTAACACCTAATTTACATTTTATTTTATTTTTTGCTAAAATTTGAACTGATTTGCTTCATGTTAGGATAGAAACCCAGCTAATGAGCTAGACAGACAGGCAGACAGACAGACAGACAGACAGATAGATAGATAGATAGATAGATAGATAGATAGATAGATAGATAGACAGACAGACAGACAGACAGACAGACAGACAGACAGACAGACAGACAGACAGACAGACAGACAGACAGACAGACAGACAGACAGACAGATAGATAGATAGATAGATAGATAGATAGATAGATAGATAGACAGTCAGTCAGACAGACAGACAGACAAACAGGCAGATAAATAGATATATACATACATATATATAAATAGATAGATAGACAGGCAGACAGACATATGCATTTATAGACAGACAGGCAGGTAGACAGACAGACAAACAGATAAACAGATATCGACAAACAGATATATAAATAGGTAGAAAGCCAAACAGACAGACAGACAGACAGACAGACAAATAAACAGATATATAGACAGACAGGCAGATAAATAGATATAGACAGAGAGATAGCTAGACAACCAGACAAATAAATAAAGACAGACAAATAAACTGATAGACAGACTGACAAGTAGACAGACAGACAGACAGACAAAGAGATTGACAGACAAATAAACAGAAAGACAGACAGACAAATAAACTGATAGACAGACAGACTGAATGACTGACAAGTAGACAGACAGGCAGATGAATAAATATAGACAGACAGATACATAGACAGACAGAAAGACAAACAGACAAATTAATTTTTAGACACACAAACAGACAGATAGACAACTAGACAGACAGGCAGATAAATAGATATAGACAGAAATATATATAAATAGGTAGACAGAAAGACAGATAAATAGATAGATAGAAAGACACACAGATAGACAGACAGACAGATACAGACAGACAGACAGACAGACAGATAAGAAAGAGAGACTGATTGGTAGAGAGACAGATAGACCGACATAAAGATGAACAGAAAATGAAAATTGCCTGTAAGAAAAGAAGTTTGTAAGAATTAACCACTTTGTCAACCAATATGTAAAATAGTTACACTTTCCCAGGAGATCAGGCTGGATATGCAGAGAGAAGCGATACAATAGCACTGTTTATAATAAAAAAGTATAAAATAAATGTAAAATATAAATACAATGCAGAAAAAGAGCAAGTATACTCAAACTCCAGCCTCTCTCCATGTTAAAACCAAATCAATGCCATTGTAGACAGTGTTGCTATCTACTACTGCCAGGGTGGGCAAGTCACCAGGTTTTGGAACAGATCCATTGGTGAGGGAGGATAATTAGACACCCTACAGTACAGTAAAACACCCCACAGCGTCCATGAGAGAAAACCCACAGGCCAAGCACTTCACAGCACATCAGTTTACATTTCAAAAACAAATGCTTATGTTGCAGATGGAAGCAGTGAAAGATGGCTCTTCTGTCAGACACTTACGCAACCCCATGACTAATCTGAAGCTTCATCATTGAGGGGAAAGCCTCTAAATAAACAGAATGCCAAATTTAAACAGATAAGACTACAAAAACATCTTTGAAAACATGTAACCCGATTACGATGAAGAAATCTTACCAGCTGAGAAATGAAAAGTTACCATGCTGAAATCTGGTGGTTAAGTGCATTAAAGGGATAGTTCATCAGGCCTGTAGCCAGCCAGGTGTAGTTCTTTTTTCTCAAAAAGTGGACCTTTTTGCGGTTATAGGCCTCATTTAGGCTACTATTTAATTACTACTACTAGCTGAAACAGATTGTCGGATGGTCATCATAACCAAAAAAAAGTACATTTAAAAATTGATGGATAACAACAATAGCCAAATCCAAATAGTATTCAAATAAATTTTAATATTGCTCCCTTTTGGTGCATTTCATTGGTCCTTTTTTTGTTCCAAGATTTAGAATAAAAGTTACTTAATATTTTCTTTATTTAAAAACAATACAATAGCGAAAGATGACTTCATTTCATCAGATTGTATGCTTTCTTGCACAGTTGGATGTCATGAAAAATAATTGTTAGCATTGGCCAAAAATAATTAACTGAAGTCACATGGAAGCAACAGCCAAAAGAGGAATCCATTTGGTCTTAAAACCTTTTTTGATGAGTTATTTTATCTATTTTATTTTATTTTATTTTATCTATTTAGGATGGCATAGCAGTCAAAAACACTTTGTCAGTGAGAGGTGGGTCTTTCAAACCAACTGAACCCCTTCTGGCTACAGCCTGTTCACCCAAAAACGTAAATTTACCATTTACTTTATTTACTTGGACACAAACAGATATTCTGAAGAAAGCTGAAAGCCTGTAATTACTGACATTCATAAAAGAAAAAACAAAAACTATAGAAGTTAATTGTAAGAAGGTTCAAGCTTTCTTCTAAATATCTTCTTTTGTGTTTAAGAAAGAAAGAAACTCATACAGTTTTGAAACAAGTGAATGCCATATTTTGGGTGAACTATCCCTTTACAGCATCATTTAGCTGAAAGATGAAAGGTCGAGGCTTTCCTGTATTATTTAGGAATATCAGCTGTTTAACAAGATGAAAACTTCAAACAAGCTCTTTCTTGTAGAAAAATACAAAGGGGAGTGACTGGAAAAGGTCAGACTCTAAAAGAGATTTATCATGAGCACATTTCAAAGAGAGAGAGAGAGAAAAAAATGATTTAAATAACCTCTTTTTAAGGGGACATTCACACAAAACACATTTTGACATTCCACTCTACTACATTTTAACTATTTAACTGTTCTGCACTATTTCCAAAGTGTCTTGTATTTACATTTTTAGTAGTTTGAGACATTCTGGGCCCTATCATACACCCGGCGCAATAAGGCGCAAGATGTGTTTGGTGCAATTTGTTGCTATTTTTTTTAGAATAGTGCAACCCTAATTTTCCCGTTTTGCTTCACATTGTTTAAACAGCAATCCATTTCCACCACTTTGTGAACTCATGGGTGTGCTGGTCTACAAAGGAGGTGTGTTAAGGCACATTGTTGGCACGCTGTTATTGTGAAGAACTGAAATAGATAGCTGGTCTAAAGTCCAGCGTAGAGCATGTTAGGTATGCGCCTATGTGTGTTAAAACACTTTCACATTGCTTAAAACACACAGTAGGTACAGCAATACACAAATATCTTTACAATTGAAAAAAAAAATAGATTTGAATGTTACAAAAAACTATTACTTTCTACATAAATATAAAAACCACTACCTTCATGCCCCTCTTGGGATTTTTTTTCAGTTTATTCATGACAATTTGTATTTATATGATGTTATTATTAGCACTATTATTTATTATATGTATATTTATATTATACGATAAGTTTAGATTTGTGGTTTTGGAGACGTTATTATTGTTTATTTACTCGTTTGCTGGAAATTTGAACTGAATTTAGAAATAGTTTTAAAACACATCTTTGCACTTAACAAACGAAATTAATTGTGTAGGCTAATGGATGTCTTCAGTTGAGTGAGTTTCCACTGTTTTGTCATCCATGAAAGTAAAGGAGTAAAGTGAAGAGTAAAAGTAAAGTAAAGAAAAATTAAAGAGGCCGAATGAAGGAGGCTTATTCTTTATCCTTGTGCTGCAGATGATCTGTTTAACTGTTTTCTCACTAGTGAAGTGTTCAGTTATTCCACTTACAAAGTTGCTATGTAAATAGCGAATACACCATGGCGTGACGCAACTGACTCTTATAGGAAATGGGAGATGAGACTCTAATTGGTTTATTCTCAAAACACACCCATAACTCATTAAGGAAATAAGCTCAACCCTGTTAGACTGTGCACCTGGGTGTAGAGCGTATTTTTCCATCCTTAAAATAGCAAAAGTGGAGTCGGACACGCCTTTAATGCTTTTGCGCCCTACGCTTTAGTCTTTG
This sequence comes from Danio aesculapii, assembly GCF_903798145.1. Lineage (NCBI taxonomy): Eukaryota > Metazoa > Chordata > Actinopteri > Cypriniformes > Danionidae > Danio > Danio aesculapii. The sequence continues at coordinate 30,743,526 of NC_079438.1, read as the reverse complement.
CGCCTAGATCGTAAAATAGATTATATATGTAAAGGGCTATATGTAACCAGAGCAAAGAAAAAAGAAAAAAACTGTCTAATGTTTCATAGATAAATTTCTGGCAATAGCCAAAAATACACTGGACAGTGTGGTACAAAATTATAGATCACTCTTTTATGCCAGAATAATTTCGATATATTAAGTAAAGATCATGTATATATGATCATAAAAATATTAAAACTCAGTTTTTGATTGGTAATATGCATTGCCAAGCACATTTATTAACTTTAAAGAGTTCATTTTTGATTTTTTAAAATCCTGATTTAGTATAGACCATTTTGAGGGATGTAAACAAAAACAATGGTCCCAACAAATTTCCTGTTTTACATTTTTTATTTCTACATCCTCCGAGAATCCAAAAAGACCCACATATTGATAACTAATGTTATGATAGCTGTTTTAACAAAAAGTTATGATTGAATTGCCTCTAGCTACAGTTATGGAATAGTTCGATAACAAGCAGCAAATGTTCATGGGCCAATGACATGACCACATTGAAATGGTCTATACATGACTTTCATAATGCATAAATCTTAATTTATATTATGACAGTTTTTTTAGGGTCACATTGTGTTAGTAATTATATACATATACATTACTTTAATAATAACAACAACAACAACAACTAAATAAAGTCAATAAAATGTCACTTTATTAGAAGTTTTTTATTAGGGTAATGCAATTCAGAAGCGTAATTAAATAGCCATGAATGTTTATGAGCCATGAATCACAAGCTCTGGGCAACTGTTAATTAACAGATTTGTTTTCAGTGCAGTCACACCAGATAAAAAGCGTCACAGCACCCTGCAGCTCACAAACACTGCACAGCTGACGTACTTGATGATATTTAGTTCAAGATATCGGTCCAAAACAGCAGTTCCCTGCTTACCCAAAATTTGAAAACTGCAGTGTGTAACTTATCTTTAAAAAGTGAGTACATTCATTGCTTTTAAAATAATTAATTGACTTTACTTTGAAAGGTGAGTTAACCCATTGCTTTCAAAGCGAAAGTTGACCTAAACAAGTGAGTAAATTCATTGCTTTTAAAATGATTATTTGACTTAAACAAATGAGTAAATTTATTCATTTTAAAGTTATCAGTTGACTTTACTTAATGAGTAAACCCGTTGCTTTTAAAGTGATTAGTTGACTTTACTTAATAAGTGAGTAAACCTGTTGCTTTTAAAACGATTAGTTGACTTAAGTGAGTATAATAGTTAAGTTTAAAGTGAATAGTTGACTCTTCTGAATAAAGTGAGTAAACCCATAGCTTTTAAAACAATTAACTGACCACACTTAAACAAGTGAATAGATTAAATGCTTTTAAAACGATTAGTTGACTTTACTTAAAGGGTGAGTAAATTTGTTGATTTAAAAGCGGTAAGTTGCTTTTACTTTTTTTTTAAATTGTAAATTTGTTGCTTTTGAAGTGATTAGTTGACTTTTCTGAACAAAGTGATTAAACCTGTAGTTTAAGTCAGTAAATGTGTTGCTTTTAAAACAATTACTTGACTTTATTTAAAAGTTTGTAAATGTGTTGTTTTTAAAGCAATTAGTTACTTCATTTAACAATTAGCAATTTGTTGCTTTTAAATTGGTTAAATGATTTTACTTAGTATGTCAGTAAACCCATTGCTTTTTAGAGATTAGTTGACTTTACTTAATAAGTGAGTAAACACAAAGCTTTTAAAGTGATTAGTTGAGTTTACTTTAAAAAGTGAATAAATTTGTTGCTTTTAAAGCAATTAGTTATGTTTACTTAAGTGAGTTACACTGTTGCTTTTAAAGCCATTAGCTGACTTTTCTGACCAAAATGAGTACACCCATAGCTTTTAAGGCAATTAATTGACTTTACTCAATCAAGTAAACTCATTGCTTTTAAAACGGATAGTTGACTTAAAAAGTGAGTAAATTCATTGATTTTAAAACAATAAGTTGACTTTACTTAAAAAGTGAGTAAATGTGTTGCTTTTAAAGTGATTAGTTGACTTTGCTTAATACATGAGTAAACTTATTGTTTTTAGAGTAAATAGTTGATTTTACATAAACAAGTGAATAAATGCATTGCTTTTAAAGTGATTAATTGACTTTATGTAAACAAGTGAGTAAATTCATTGCTTTAAAAACAATTAGTTGTCTTTACTTAAGTGAATAAAACAATTGTTTTTAAAATGATTAGTTGACTTTACTTAATAAGTGTGTAAACCCATTGCTTTTAAAGCGATTATTTGACTTTAAAAAGTGAGCAAATTTGCTCTTTTTAAAGCAATTAGTTGACTTTACTGAACAGTGAGAAAACCTGAAGCGTTTAAAGGGATTACTTAAACAAGTGAGTAGTTGCTTTTAAACTAAATAATTAACTTTAAAAGTAATTAACTGACTTTACTTGAACAAGTGAGTAGTTGTTTTTAAATAGATTAGTTGACTTTACTTAAAAAAGTGTGTAAATGCAATGCTTTTAAAGTGATTAGTTGACTTAAAGTCAGTACATTTGTTGTAAATAGTGCACTTAAAATGAGTACATTCATTGCTCTCAAAGCGATTAATTGACTTTAGTTAATACGTTGTAAACCCTTTGCTTTTAGAGCAGTTAGCTGACTTTACTTAAGCGAGTAAATCTGTTGCTTTAAAAACGATTTGTTTTCTACTTGAGTAAACCCGTGGCTTTTAAAGCGATTAATTTACTTTAAGTAAATAAGTGAGTTCATTCATTGCTATTAAAATGATTAGTTGACTTTACTTAAACAACTGAGTAAATGTGTTCCTTTTTAAGTGATTAGTTGACTTTACTTAAGTGAGTGAAACCGTTGCTTTTAAAGTAATTTTAAAACCGTTGCGTTTAAAGTGATTAGTTGACTTTTAAATTGATTAGTTGACTTAACAAATTGAGTAAACCCGTTGCCTTAAAATGATTAAGCAAATATACTACTGTATGTGCATAATTATAAAAACTTAACAGTTACAAGTAACAACAGGTTTACTTATTTTTTCAACCCTTTTGTTCAAGTCAACCCTTTTGTTTTAAAAGCAATGAATTTACCCCTTTTTAAGTAAAGTAACTAATCACTGTTATAGTGTAGGCAGATATTTTGTTTAACAGTATGCCAACACAAAAACCATCTTATAAGAGTCCTTTACACTTACTCAACAGCAATAAGCCATCAAATGAAATGAGAACTTACAGGGTCTCTTTGCTCGTCATTGTCTCGTATTGAAGGTCGAGGTCTCAGCAGTATGTCATCACTACATTCAGTGTCCGAGCCTGTGGGGGACTCGGGTAGATCCAGAAAATCATCTCTCTTTGGACCACGGAATCGTATTTTATCCAGCCGCTTTAGCATGTTCAACACCGCTGCTTTAGGCTTTACCTTAACATTGTGTATGGCAGCCCTGTAGGGTCAAAAAATAAGAAACAAATATTTTAGATGGAAAAACTTTAAAACGATAAACTCACAAAGGAGTAGAAGAAGCAACATTTTCAAGACAGCACAGGTGTTAGTCTGCCAACCCGCTGGAGAAATCTCATTTCCACATAATGAAGATGCAAAGTGGCTTTATCGCAGTAAGCCAATAGTACTGGCAGACCAATATACATCATCCTGTCAATTTAATTAGCCAATTTTTGGCTCATTCGAGATTACTGGGATTGGTTGATGCTCGTGTCAACTTGGTCTGGCAAAAGTCTTCATGTGATTTCAGCTATTTTGTGTAAATCTTTTTATATTGTACTATTATAGAGAATAAAAAATGGTATCACTATAGTTTAAGTACTAATTAACTTAGTGTTGACTAGTGGCTTTTTACCTGCCTACTATTAAGATATTGGCTTTTTAATATTTAGAAAGCACATATTTTGCATAATCTTATTCTACGTCCTTGAATGCTACCAAATATCTAACTACCGCTTATAATAATAAGTCGCGAATTAAAAGTTTATTGAGGCAAATGTTATAGCTAGCGCTTTGTTAATAGTGAGAATTGTAAAGTGTGGCCAAAAATTCTTTCGACTTTTGAAAAGTATATATTATAACAGCATGCACACATTTACAGATATATAAACATCATTCTGAAACAAACATAAAACTGGAAATAATTCAATTTCATGTACAATCATAAGAATAATTATGCATTATATGTAAATATACTGCACTACTATGCTATTCAATATCACTGTTTTATTTATTTAACAATAGACTGATTTAAATAATTAAAAATTATTAACAACTAATGGATCCCAGAAAGACAATAAAGGTATTTTGATTTCATCAACAGCATGAATCTCCTCTCTGACATATTTATGCCTGACAAATGAATGAATATTCTCAGAATAGGCTCTATGCAGTTCTGACTTTTCAAAAGAAAAAGAATTAATCTGTGGCTTTATACTGAAGAGAACAAAATCTCTATTGTTTGCAACAGGTTGTAAATTGATTCCAGGTGCTTTTCTTGCCTCAAGTATTACTCATTGATTCCTGAGGGAACTCGAGCCCATATATTTCCCACACATTTTTTTTTTTTTTTTGAGAATTGCTTGCTTGTAGAGAATACACATTTCTTTGATCTGTAGTCATGTACTTTTATTGTGATTGTAGTTTACTGAACCATTGCAAATTATATATACAGTTGAAGTCAGAATTGTTAGCCCTTAAGGAGGGCTAATACTATTAACTATTATATTATATTACTTATAAAACATTGTAAAACCTGCTATATAAAAACATATCCAACCTTTTCCTAGTAGAAATAAAAATACTGTGTTAAATATCTGTTAAAAATCAGTTGGGAAATATTTGAAAAAAATAATTAAAATGTACAGTTGAAGTCAGAATTTTTAGCCCCCCGGTTTATTTTTCCCCCAATTTCTGTTTAAAAGGGAGAAGATTTTTTCAACACATTTCTAAACATAATAGTTTTAATAACTCATTTCTAATAACTGAATTATTTTATCTTTGCTATGATGACAGTAAATAATATTTTACTTGATATTTTTCAAGACACTTCTATACAGCTTAAAGTGACATTTAAAGGCTTAACTGGGTTAATTAGTTTAACTAGGCAGGTTAGTATAACGATGCTTTGTTCTGTAGACTATCAAAAAAAAAATTAGCTAATTTCTCCACAATATTTCACATTTCACACCCACTTACCCACATAAAAAAATATGATAGTAGTTTGTAGTAAACATTATAGTTTTTAACCATACTATTGTGAAGTATATTTATAGCTGCTATGGTGAGACTATATATATATATATATATATATATATATATATATATATATATATATATATATATATATATATATATATATATATATATATATATATATATATATATATATATATAACAACAGCTTACTGTGTTATCAGTTCACGAAATTTAATTCTGCAGTGTGCTCCAGCATTCGTTATCAAAAAGAATCACTTAAAAATACTATAATATATATAGTATAATACACGTTGCTATGGTATGTTGCAAAAACACTAGCGGAAAGTTCATTTATTCATTCATTTTCTTTTTGACTTGAATGTACCACCAACTTATCCAGCAAATGTTTTACACTTCCAGCTACATCCCAGTACTGGGAAACATCCATACACACTCATTCACACACATACAATACGGCTAATTAAGTTAATTCAATTCACCTATCCCGCATGTTATTGGACTGTGGGGGAAACCGGAGCACACTCACACGGGGCGAACATGCAAACTCCACACAGAAATGCCGACTCGAACCAGAGACCTTCTTGCTGTGAGGCGACAGTGCTAACCACTGAGCCACCATATCGCCCTTACTTTAAATGACTATAGTAAATTATTATGTTATTTTTGGTTTATAATCAATGCAGTGGCTATTTTTAATTTTCCTTATCAATAGGCTTGGCACTGTGTCCTATGAATATTGTTGTGATATATTTCTTATGTTATTCATTGTAAATTGCTTTGAAATAATGCTTCTGCTTAATGAATACATTTATATGAATACTGATATGTTTGGGAACATTAAAGAAACCATCCACCTTGAGTTAAACAGTTGATTTGTACCATTTTTTCCATCTATTCAGTCAATATCCAGGTCTGGTGAGCACTTTTAGCTTAGCTTAGCTTAGCATAAACAATTGAATCATGTTAGACCATTAGCATCTAAAAGAAATTAAAAGCTTCTGCAATTCCATTGTGTACTAAGACAAGTGTAAAAATTAAAAGGCTGCTAGAATGATATTATAGTTCTAGCCATCTCAACCTAGAAAATAGCAACTTTTTTCCATCATTCTTTGTGCAATGGACAAGCCTTAAATAGGAAAATTATCATGGCTCTTTTATGATTTTTTTTAGCAAGATGCTAATGGTCTAATCCGAATCAATGATTTATGCTAAGCTAAGCTAAAAGTGCTCCCGCCAGACCCGGAATTTGGCTGAATGGATTCTAAAACGATAAAACTAAACTAACTAGTGGAGAAAAATGAAAATATTCTATAATAATATTTAGATGTTACCATTTCTTTGCTCTGCTGCTTAAAATGCCAAATGAACACACAACAAAAATATGAATACTATAGCCATGCCGAGAAAAATAATATCAGTCACAGATTGTAAAGCAGCATTAAAAAGCAATAGGCTTCAATTTAAACTATCCCACTATTAAACAACAGAGATCGCCTTAAAAGATCTCAAATCTCATAATTATGAAATGATATTTGCTTCAGATTATGATCCTGCATGCTGTGAGAGCTGCAGAAGTCTCTAGTCAAGTACACAAAAGCGGAACTAAATGTGTCCACCCACAGATCTCTGTCCTGCCCACATCTCTACATGAATATCCACCACCAGATTCCCTTCGAAGAAAACACTATTGAGAGCACCGGAGAAACATCGTGACTTTACAACAGCACGCAGTGACAAGGACATTCATATTCGAGAGGAAGATTCAATTCAGTTCATTCAAGATCAAATCTGCAACGCATAAATCGAAAAAATCCAAAATGCACTTATTTATTTGTGCATGAGTCATACTCTTGAGTTCAAAACTGCAGGTGATGCCTACACAAAATCTCTCACAACGAAAGATTCTCTGGAGAAAACAGCCTAATCTGAAGCCATCTGACTCTGAAAAAGAACTTATTCAGTCATAGATTCAGTGGATAAATGATTCCGTTCATTGAATCAATTGAAATTCATTAAATGGTCCAAAGATTATTCAATTCTTCGATTTAATTCAAAGGTGGATAATTGAATTCAGTAGGACTATAATTTCTATGGAATAGAATCTATGGAATGATTATTCAAATGTAAAGTAAATTGATGAATAAATGAATCAGTCTGTCAACTGGTCAATGAACTCATGGTTCCAAGCTTAATTTAACAATAATTCTAGAGATTAATAGCTCAATGAATCAGTGGATCTGTGATTTAGTTCATTATAGTTTACACTTTTAAGTGTTGTAAATACTGTATTCTATACAGTATAATACATTTTACAGTATGTTCAAATCGCTAGTTTTTGCTATAAATTGCTATTTGCCTAACTTTTTTTTTTTTTTTTTGCTATAAATTGCTGTTATTTTCAAGTGGGAAAGTTATATTCAAGCTGACTCACAACGGATACATCAATTTACTAACTCTATGAATCAACTATATATATTATTTATTCGTTTATTTATTCATTTTCTTTTTTGCTTAGTCCATTTATTAATCAGGGGTCGCCACAGCAGAATAAACCACCTATATTATTTCATAATATTAATAATAATAATAATAATAATAAATGATAATAAATGATAAGCTAAATGGATTAATGAATAAGAGTCAATGGTATAGTGTCAATAAATTAATGAGAACACAGCTTGATCAAATGATTCATTAAATGACTCAACATTTCGCATAATAATAAGAAAATTATTGTCAAATCATAATTGTGAATCATTCCATTGAAATTGTAATTCCAATTATTAAACATGATGTCACATTTATTGGTGTTTTAAATAGCCTTGTTAAAAAAACATTGTAGCAACTGCATGCCATAATTATATATGTAAAAATAATAAAACTACATAAATAATACAACTATTATTGCTTCTCTCTTTGCCACAAATGTCAATGTTACATTGGTTTAGTTTATTGAAATAAAGGGGAAGAATTAAATGCTCAATAAATAAAAGAATTCAAACCAAATCAATGAAATCAATGTTCAACTGAACTAAACCAGTAAATTCGGTGATTCAAAAGCTCAATTATCCAACAATTCAGTTGCTCTTAAAGGAACAATAGTAGACTGAACGTACGATAGTATAGTTCTAGCTATGTCGACCTAGAAAATAGCAACTTTTAATTTTTCGTCAGTAACTACAGAAGAGTCAAACTTCAAATTATCAAAACTCTTTTTAAATATATTTTTCAAGCGAGACGCTAATGGTCTAATCCGATTTAATGATTTATGCTAAGCTAAGCTAAAAGTGCTCCAGCCAAATCCAGAGATTGGTTGAATGGATTAAAGAAAAATAATACTCAACACTTTAATTCATTAATTCTATAATCATATATACTGTTAGCACTCCCATGCTCTGCTGCTTAAAACGCCCAAATCGTATACAGATATATGTGTATGTATGTATGTATGTATGTATGTGTGTGTGTGTGTGTGTATATATATATATATCAGTCGTAGATACATAATGAATCAATCAATGGACAAACAAACAAGTGAAACGGTTCACTCCAGCATCACGCGCTACGATCCGTGATCGCAGCATCACTAATAACACATAGAATGAAAGCACTTTCACTCCATCACCAGCATGTATTCCCCAGCTCGTCTGCGTGCTGTGCGTCTATATACACAATGTGTCCAGTCTGACGTTCCACAGAATGATACATTTTGTCCCGAATCATCAATGAGTCTGACTGACAGAACGACGCTCGCGTTCTATTTAACAAAGCGATGACACATTCGATTATGACGTATCGACGCTTAGCTATCTAAACCAGAGAGCTCTAATCAGTCACACGGACAGCTTTCGTTTTCAAGACCGGCGCCGAAAATAGAAATGATATTTCACCTATTAGTGATGACAGTCCTGCAGACGCATGCTGTAAAGCGCCTGTTGAATATTTTTTAGTAAATGATATACGCGTTCGAGATCATCTTACCCAGCGCGCAAATCGTAGCAAAGTTTCATGAACCCTGCTGATAGTAAGTGAGAGATCCTTCAGGAACACCTGCTGGAAAACTGCTTGAAACATTCAGCGGTCCCCGAGCTGCTCTTCTGCCGTCTGAAAAAAAAGAGCTGTGCGCTGGCCCTGGAGTCTTGATTATGTGTGAGTTAATGTCAGTCCCCCCCAGAGGACGCGTATCTGCGTGTCTTGTTGGTGTCAGTGAACTCACACACACATGCACACGCATACACACACACACACACAGACAGCAGGCGGGCAGATCTACTAAACGCGGCCGCTGATCTCTTAAAGGGGCCGCTGCACTCTCTGATAATGAGTTTTGTAGGTTGATTATAAATAACGTGACAAGGCAAAAGCATTAGCTCATGTCCTAGCTCTTGTAAGCGTATCGTCTAGGCTTATGCTATTACTACAACAATTTACATTTAGAATTAGTAATTAACAGAAGCTTTTGTCTGAAGCGACTTGAGGAGGCATTCAGCGATTCAACAAGAAAAGGCAATACACACAAGAAGTGCTAATTATACAAAGCAACTGTTAGTGCTCAGAGAATTAAGTGCTAGAGTAAAGGCTGATTTATACTTCTGCGTCAAGCGTACGTGTATGCTCCGGCGCAGCCTGCTTGTGGACGCATAGCCCTCGCCGTGGCCGTCTTCAACGCTGTCGTGCACCTCTCAAAAAATGTAACCACACAACGCAACGACACGTAGCGCAAGCTCTGTGATTGGTCGGCTTGGTAGCACTGACGAGTGTGGGCGGGACTGAGAGCCGCACAAGCCCGATGGAGCAAGTGTTTACAAGTGTCGAGTCCTGTGAAGGAGGTACATATGAAAAGTTTTGTTTTGTGTTTATGATTAAAGTTGTTTCATTGTTGTTGTTGTTGTTATAACTTATTAATGCTGCTTTAATTGTTTTGATTAAATGGAGTGACTATATAACATATTTAATATAACAACAGCAACTAATGCATGTGTTTCTTCTAGGTGCTCTGGTTCCAAGACATGCGCTATAGGTGAATTAAATAAACTAAATTGACTGCAGTGAATGAATGTGTGTGTGAATGAGAGAGTGCATGTGTGTTTCCCAGTACTGGCTAGCGGCTTGAAGCATCTGTTGCGTAAAACATATGTATGTTTTTTTTTTTCATTGTTATTATGACAACCATAGTAATGTTATATATTTTAAAACCATATATTATATATTTTAAGTTTGTAGGTAGTAAATTCATGAACCAGTGAATCATTTTTTTACAGTGAACTGCAACTGTAGATGCAACACTAGATATTAGTATTAAATTTATTCTGTATTCTTAAATTTATTAAGTTAATGAGAGCTATATATATATATATATATATATATATATATATATATATATATATATATATATATATATATATATATATATACATTTTAACAAGCAATCATATTAATGTTATTTTTTAAACCACTTAAGAATGTAGGTAGCTAAACAAATAAACAAATAAATGCATTTAACTGTTGTGCACATGCAGCACTAAATACGTTATTAAATGTATTTAAAATGTATTTTATTTTATCTATAAAAAAACTATTTCCAAAATTCAAATATACATACTGTATAAATATAAATAACAAAAACCTCACATTTACTTACATTTTTCCAGCATGCTGTCGGTGTCTGCCATTGAATCCCTCAAACTCTTTTCCTGAATCAGGCTCATGATGACCTTTGACTGGTAGCCTACACTCAATCAATAACCACCTTTTGAACATTATTCACCAATTATACCGATAAGATACAGTGCTCTGTGTACAAAACAAAGGTAAATCGCTCACTATTGGTTACTCGGTACGTGTACTGTTTGAGTGGTTTTACCGCTGGATGGCGCCAGATAATAACAAGCATGTTTGATTGAGAAAGATTTCACTGTCGTCACATAATTAGTTTGATACTTTATCACTGTCTTTAGATTTCAATCGCAAATTTAATTGTTATGAAACCTAATACGCAAGAAGCAACAAGTCTTGTTGAAATATGTTTAATTGCGTTTACATGTTTCTTTACGCACTAAATCATTCACCTTGCCATTATCTTTACCAAACATACTTTTAACTCTTTAAACCGAATCTTTCAGCATTGTGACTGCTTCAAAAAATTATAATAGGATGTTAAAGTAAACTTAGTACAAAAAGAATTGAGAGAATTTGCTCACTTGCTCTTTTTTAAGATTTAGAAATTTTTTAAACCCTCTGTAAAAAAAAACGGTAATATAGAATCTGCAATATTTTAATAGTTATACTCAAAATTGTATTCGTTTTAATGGCTTGTTATGCTCTTCTATGGTGCCATTTTAAATTCAATAAAAAGCTAATTGAATATGTCGACCCAAAACAGAAAATCATTCAAATGTACTGGTTTTGTTGGATAAAATGTAATGCTTTGTAATGTGTTTAGAGGCATTTGTAGTGGAAGCCATTTTGTTTTTATTTTGCTATTTTATTTTACATTTTAAAAAAAAACAATAAACCAAGAGAGCAGTTTTTAAAGGGATAGTTCACCCAAAAATGAAAATTTACTTCACAGTTTAATCATGCTCAGGTGGTCCAAACCTTCAAGTTTCTTTTTTTCCCTTTATGAACACAAAGACATTGTAAAGAATGTTAGAAACTGGGATATTGACTTTCATAGTTGGAAAAACAAAGACTACACTGTAAAAATTTACTGTGCCAATTAGTTATGACAACTTAATATTTTGAGTTATGCTGACTTATCTGGATTGAATGTGTTGACATAACTTATACATCAAAGTTTTACTTGGCTGAACTTATTGTACCTAAAAAAAGGATTAGCTGAATTCAAAACAACTGAATTTAAATAGTGCAAATATTTATATATATTTATATGTATATATGTATATATGTATACATCAGACAATGAACGTCTTTCTGCAGATTTAGAATTTGATAGTGCTGGTAAAAAAAAGAGGCTTAAGCGAGTTGACAAAATTTGGGCTGGTTTGGGATCAGTTTGAAATGTTTTGAATGTGCATTCTATATTAAATATTTAACAAAAACCAAGTGTGTGTATTTACTCATTTATAGTTTTTAGGCATTTCCTGTGCGTTTGGGAGGGTTTTAGACAGTTTGGGCTAGAAACATTCAATTGTATCTGGCAGAACTGACCACCATTTTCTTGTTGTAATAGTGTTGTGTGTGTTTGTCTGAGGATTCTCCCAGATACCTGCTTCTTTGCTTAAATTTGTATTTGCAGACTTCAAAAACTTTTTTTGTTGTTGGTTCATTAGTGGAACCATTAATCATCCTGATTAATTTAAAGTAAGTAACATGGCTTGGTGGCTCAGAGGTTAGCACTCTCTCCTCACTGCAGGAAGGTTGCTGGTTTGAGTCCCAGCTGGGCCAGTTGTCATTGCTGTGTGGAGTCTGCATGTTCTTCCTGTGTTCGCATGAGCTTCCTCCAGGTGGTTTCCCCCAAAGACATGCGGCATGATGGAATTGAATAAATAAAATTGGCCGAGGTGTGTGTGTGTGTGTGTGTGTGTGTGTGTGTGTGTGTGTGTGTGTGTGTGTGTGTGTGTGTGTGTGTGTGTGTGTGAGAAAGTCAACTGCAATATTTAAATTCACTTAATGTCCATTGCACTTGAGTTATAAAGTCCTATCAACATAATTCTTAATTACAGCAACTCATGTATTTAAGTTAACTAAAAATAGACCATGTCCATTACACTTGTATTGTCAAGTCCTGTCAACTTTAACCTGACTGAAGACAACTTCCCTATTTAAGTTCAGTAAACCTAAAATTTTAAGGCAGCACAAACACTTCCTTTTTTGTGTCTTACCAGTTTCCAACATTTTTCAAAATAACTTCTTTTGTGTTTAACAGAAAAAAGAACTTGTTTTTGACAAGCTACGGCCAAGTAAATAATGACAGAACTTTCAGTTTGGGGTGAAATATCCCTTTAACTACTGTAATGACCAGGGGCGGACTGGCCATCTGGCAGACCGGGCACTTTCCCGGTGGGCCGACGTACTTTTTGGGCCGGGCTGATCATCGTCTTATGATAAAAGGCTTAGCAGCCTATCGTTTTTTTCTGCCTTATTGATTGACGCTGCTGTGATCTGTGACTCTCTGAAAGTAGATGCTTTTTTTCCCGGACAGACAGACCGGGCCGGCCCATGTGACACCCTGCAGCCCATTGGCTCTTTTCGGTATTGACATTGGGCTGGCCCAATCACAAACTCCTATTTTGGACTCCGTGTGAGCGTGCGTCGTCTGTGTGTATTTGTCAAAATAGTCGAGAGTCAGAGAGAAGAAACGCAAGGGAGGCGCAGAGAAATCGCGGGAAATACACCGGCGTTTCATTTAGCGATTCTGAAAAGTTCTCTGTTCATTCTAGTACACGGCTAAAAACGCAAATCACGTGACCACACACTCTCTGCCCAGAGCTGCAGCCACTAGTTCAGCGGGTAAGCATAAACCCCAGGTGAGAGTATAGTGCATGTCAGACAGTTCATCTGCTGGATGATCTCATCTCACTATAGTTGTTAAACGTGATATTGAATTCATCTTGTTGTCTCTATCTAACAATTCTTATGTCTTTTGAATCACTTGTTCTCAGTTAACTATTTTGGCTGAGTGCAAAGATAAGCTAATATATTAATTTATGTAACCGCATACACTGATTCTGCACATTGACTGATTGCTAACCTTTATCGTTTAAATTTAATGTACGTTATACTGTTATAATGGCCATTATTGGTTATTAAAACTGATATTCTGCAAAAGAGACAGGGTAAAGTTCATTCTTTTCAATGGAAATGAAAGGAGACAGTTATATTTAAGCCCTGTTTTGTTATAAATATGCAGTGTGAAGATGATGCTCATAAAAATATGCAGCTACACGAGGCTGTTTGGTGTCTGTTAATCATAATATCAAAATGAAACCAATTTGACTTATATTATGTTTTCATTGTTTAGATAGTGAAACAGCAAGCAGGATGAGGTGAAAGAGGTTAAAATGTAACACTGTTCCCTTTGAAGATTTACCCATGCATTAGCAGGCAGTTTTTGTTATGTTTATTATTGAATATAGGCTGAGTGAATAGTATATTGAATAAGCTAAACTACTGGCTGTAGTGTATGAGTGTGTGTGTGAATGAGTGTGTATGGGTGATTTCCAATATTGGGTTGTGGCTGGAAAGGCATCTGCTGCATAAAACATGCTGGAATAGTTGGCAGTTCATTCCACTGTGGCAACCCCTGATAAATAAGGGACTTATGCGAAGAAAAATAAATGAATGAATAGTGTATTTTTTAGAACTCAACAAATATCTTTATGGACAGTATACAGAAATTAAATTGAGATTAAAGTTTGTATTTATTTATTTATTTCATATATATGGCTTTTGTGTTTTATAGAATATGAGTTGATAAAAATATTGGACATGCATAGATAGATAGCATTTTGATTGAATTTAGTGGGCCGCTCTGGCCCAAAATGCCAGGGCCGATTTTTTCCCCCAGTCCAGCCCTGGTGATGACCACTGTCTTCCAGGAAGAAATGTAAAGCACAATGTAGTGGTTGTGGTAATTATCATCTTTACTAGATTGTAAGTAGACTTCAGTCTTGCCCGAGACCATACGAGAGCTTGTTTACATGGTTTAAAGATGCTTCAAAACCAAAACCAAACCACAAGATGAAGACTCTGGGACGGGTTGGAGTTAAACTCTACAGGGTGGATATTCGCAGCCAAAGTTGAGAAGTTAAATATCTAGAAGCCTATCGGATGAAAACAGAATGTTCGAGGTGCAAAGGTCGAGGACAGACTGAAGCAAAATCTCTACAAATGACGCCTTTGGATTTCTGACGCTAACAAACCAACATAACCCACCAGATGGCGCTAAATGTGGTAAAATACAAAACAAGTAGGCTATCGTTTTTATCACATAAGTTTAGCTTTTAGATAATTATTTTTCTAATGATCTAATATGCAATAAATTTGTATTTTAAAAATGTTTTTTTTTCACATTTCTTTATTTTAAGTCTCAAGGAAATGTGGTTATGATGACCATCCGACAAGCTAATTCAGCTAAAAACACTGCTTAAAATGACACTAAAATGCAGTAAATCTCATAATTAAATAGAACATAAAGAAAACACTCCTTTCACCAGGCTGGTACAGGCCTGTTAAGTATCTTTGCATATTTTGCTGGTTCTCTCTCCAGACTTCAGCATAGTCTGCCAGTGTCCTAAAAACATAAAAACAACATTTGATTATGTGAGAATTATTGACTACAATTGTGGTAACCATGTAATTAATGAAGAATTTCCTAATTCTAGCTTTTTATTTTAAAGTAAAATGTACCTTTTTTCCCTTATGGTTTATTCAATGGCCACCAATGGCTAAATCAAAAACTAAAATTGACAATTCTGTTTTAATTATAATTTTTTATAACTATTAAAAATAAAATGCTGTAATTTATTGATGTTGTGTGTGTGTGTGTGTTCTTTTTTTCTTTTCCTTTGTTACGATAAGACAGTACAAAACTGTCTAAATATGTGATTTGTTAAACCAAACAGATGAGAAAAATAAATATACAAGCCTATATTTTGGGTTAAAAATTAATTATATTAAGAATTTGCAGTAAAAAAGCACTGGGACATTTTCCACCCAATTTTGACTTCTGAGATTTATCTTAATGTCTATCAAACACATTAGAACAACACATTAGACATTTCTGAAATCCGTAAAATGTTTTCTAACCACACAAGAATTTGGGTTTAAACATCATGTCTATCGTTGAACTTTCTTAAACTGGCAGATGTGAGGAAACAATTTCAAATGAACCTGCGAGGAGATAATTAATGCAGTCTCGCAGTTTCATATGACAAAAACAAAATAAATAGAATAGAAATGTTGTCAAATTTAGACCGATTTAAACCTACGGCTGTCAAAATACTAAATGAATACCTCGGTCAATCAAAGAACAGACTTCTTTTTAGTTTTTTCCAAAGGCCATTTCCAGCCTGCTTTGTCCTCATTTTCTCATTTACCCTGATGAGGCGATGTATATGTGAGACTTCAGGAAGGGGCAAAGTTTATCAGCATCAGACTGACTGACAACTCTTAACAAAGCTGAAACTCAATCCGACAAACCCCGTCAGTCCTGACAGCAGAGGAATGCTCTTTCAGACATATTGAAGTTGTCTTGGCATTCGGAATCCATCCATTATACATATCCAGCCTGTTTAATGAAATTTAAAGACAAGGAAAAAAGTATAAGGACTAGGAAGGAATCTGCTTTTGATTGGATTGTGAAATACATTACGGATTGTCTGTTTTGTTCTTGGATTGCCACTGGCATCTACTTTCGAGAAGGTTCAGAAGAGTTTTTAAGGGGATAGATCATCAAAAATGGCATTTTACTCATTATTTCAAATCTTTAAGGTTCTTTTTTTCTGTTGAACACAGAAGATATTTTAACGAATGTTGAAAATCTGTAACCAACCATTTTCACATTTTTGGTATGAAGTAGCAACTGAAATAAAGAAGAATTGGACTACTCATTTATTACATTATACCTTGGGAAAATACCAGAAACTGTTCCAACTATTGGCAAACACTTAATTCAAACTCGAAAATGGTTTCAGGTTGATCCTTCAACAGGGGCTCAATAGATAGGAATTGTAAAGGAAATACATAGTATGGAGAAACTGACGTTTAATCTGATTTTAAAAAAGTGCAACTATGTTTTTGTAAACAATATGTGATAATGTGCTTCAGATGTATTGTGACTTGATTTTCGTAACTCTTATGACAACCCCTTTGTTCTTTGTTTTTTTTTTTTTCTTTTCTTCCTTTTCTGTTTTTTTTTACTAATTAAAATAAAAAAGTAAAAAAGAAAAGAAAGACAACCTGTAACCATTGACTTCCATATTATTTGTTTTTCCTTCTATGGGTGTCAATCGCTACAGGTTTTCAGCTTCCTTCAAGGTATCTTCTTTTGTGTTCAACAGAAAAAAAAGCTTAAAGATTTAAAATACAAACAGTGAGTAAAATTACTTTTTTGGATGAACTATCCCTTTTTAAACTCATAAAGGTTTGTAAATGATGACAGAATTTAGATTTTTACTGATGGTCAAGTTTTGTCCTTAAAAAATTGTATGTACAACTCAAAATTTACAAACTAAAAAATCTAATTCACAGTTTTAACTGGCTAACACACTCACTCACTCACTTACTCACTCACTCACTCACTCACTCACTCACTCACTCACTCACGTAGTAAACTAAAACTACACTATGAACAATTCCCGTAAAATCTGTAAAAGCAGTTCGCCAGTAACTTACTGTAAATCAATTACACCAAAATACTGTACTTACATTTACAGCACAATCTTGCTGTACAGTATATGTATTTACAGAATTGTATGTGTATCTTTAACAGAAAATATAGTGACTTTTACAATGCATCTTTAAAATACAATAACATACTGCACAACTGTCCTACAGTAAAATACAGTTCATATTACAGGTAAATACTGTGTCATTTTCAAAGTTTGTTCACATTCATTCATTTATTTTCCTTCAGCTTAGTTCCTTTATTCATCAGAGGCCGCCACAGTGGAATAAATCGCCAACTTATCCAGCATATGTTTTACACAGCGGATGCCCTTCCAGCTGCAACCCAGTACTGGGAAACACCCATACATTCACATTCACATTCACACACATGTACTACGGACAATTTAGCTTACCCAATTCACCTATAGCGCATGTCTTTGGACTGTGGGAAACCGGAGCACCCGGAGGAAACCCACGCGAACACAGGGAAAGCATGCAAACTCCACACAGAAGTGCCAGCTGACCCAGCCGGGACTCAAACCAGCGACCTTCTTAAAAT
This sequence comes from Danio aesculapii, assembly GCF_903798145.1. Taxonomy (NCBI): domain Eukaryota; kingdom Metazoa; phylum Chordata; class Actinopteri; order Cypriniformes; family Danionidae; genus Danio; species Danio aesculapii. The sequence goes on along the minus strand of NC_079438.1, from coordinate 30,725,409 downwards.
GTGAAAAATAACTATAAACAAAAAGCTAAAACTAAAAGAAACCTACAGTAACAACAATCACTGAACACAAACTGAAAATAATCTAGCAAATATAAATAAGTGTTTTTCAGAATTTATTTTTGATATAAACATAAAACATCTTTTCTTCATATGTAAAAAAAAAAAATAACTAAGGCAAGACTAACTACATAAAGTATGATACTTAATATGAAGAAGTTTGTCTAAATTCTATATAACTTTTACTTTTAATCATTGCATTTCTATGGTTTTTGGATTCAGTGTTTGTATAAACAATTATTAGATTTGTTTACTTAGAGGTTTGCACGAATGTTGATGTGTTCTGTTACTTCTGCCAAACTACAACTGCTAAAACAGAAACTAAATATATAAAACTAGATAGGAATAAAAACTAAACTACTGTAAATAAAACTAACCAAAACTAAACTGAAATGTACCACAAATTTAAAAATAGCGCTGCAATAAAATTCATTTTAAAACAAGGTGCGTTGACTCATGAACACCCACACAATCTGTTTTGGTTCAGAGTGTGTATTAAATTGCCAGGGTCACATGATTTCAGGAAACTGGGCTTGGTTACATCATCACCTAGTGCTTCCCAAATGGGATATATTGCCCTCCGTAGGGCATCAGAGGGCATTATTTCAAACAGAAGTGCTCAAAACTGGCCTTTTCAAAGGGTCCTTCAGAATAAAAGATTTTGAATCGTACTACTAACAGATATTTCAGGCACACATGATCCTTCACACAAGGAAATTGTTTGATGTCTCAGAATGACAACTGGAGGCTCGGAGTTCGACATTACCTATAAATGTATGTGTTGTATTTTTTAATAGTCTACTACTGTTTGATTTTCATTCATGTATTTTCCCTCAGCTTAGTCTCTATTTCATGAGGTCACCACAGTGGAAAGAACCGCCAACTATTCCGACATGTTTTACGCAGCGAACGCCCTTCCAGCTGCAACCCAGTACTGGGAAACACATATACAGTACACACTCATTCACACACACATTTATACACTACGGTCGAATAAATCCATTTCACCTACACTGCATGTCTTTGGACTGTGGGGGAAACCGGAGAACAGGGAGGAAACCCACGCGAACGCAAGGAGAACATGCAAACTCCACATAGAAATGCCAACTGGCCAGCCGGGACACAAACCAGCAACCTTCTTGTTGTGAGGTGATAGTCCCAACCTCTAAGCCACCATGACGCCCTTGAAAATATTTATCTTTTGTTTATATATTTATTTTCTAAAAAAATTATAAAAATAATCTAACCCTCTACTGCACGGTGTCACCATCTGGCAACATGATACTTATGTTCATTTCTCTGCCACTGTTTCTTTAAGACCAACATTATTATTATTATTTATTTATTATTTTTTTTGCAAAGAGAAGACCTTAGAGTAGCCAATGATGTGCTTTGGTTAAGTCACATGACATGCTGTGTTTTTCTGTAGCACGATTTGTGTCAGACTGGCGTTTCTCTAATATAATGTTGATTAGTCATATGTTAATGGCATTTTCATTATGGATAAAATCTAGTTTTCACGGCAATACTACTTTTGAATAGATATGAATACAGGGAACAGTGTATTAGCGAGCACCACCATGTTCTATGGTTATGTAAAAATGTAAGCGTGTCTGAAAACGTTCTGTACACACTATAAGTTTAAAGATAAAAGTGTGCTAAAGATATGTGGAGTTTTAGTTTTGGAAATGTACCAAAAGGTTTAGTTTTAGGCCTTACATATTACATTGTGCACTCAGAGCATAACATATGGCAATCTGTTGATTTATATATATTATTATATATAGAGTATATATACATATATCATTGCAAGACCACTTATTCAATCATTACAGGTCTATGTTGCATTCATATTTTAGTCTAAACACTGACAGTTCTTTTGGAAAAAGAGCAAGACTTACATTTTTAGAGGTCTTGGTCCACCTGGGCACCTGTTCACACTCATTCAGATGATCATTTTAATTAAACCAAACCGGCTAAATGTGAACAAACCCTGAATTGCCAACTGCTAAGCACTAGTCAATAGGCGTATATCATTTTTTTCAACACCATCTCACAGCAATTTGTAACTTTTTGATTTAGTGGCTAATTCGTATGATCTCATTCGTACAATTTAGTACAATTTGCTCATTCTCCAATGAGGGTTGGGTTTGGGGCGGAGTTGGGTACCACGTATCCATTTTAAAATTGTACATTTTCGTATGACTGAACTTGTACGAATTCATATGAATTATCCACTAAACTGACAAAACGTAAAATAGTTTCGTTTCTTCGTGAGATCAGGCTGCATTTATTAAGTTTAAACATGTTGTTTTCTTTCGAATAAAAGACTTTGAATAAAAGAAAGTAAATCATTATGTGTAATAAGTATATTGTCAGTGTGTGCTGTTGAGATGTTTTACCGGAGCCCAGTGTGAGTTCAGAGAGCATGACCACAGTAGTTAATATTTGATGTGCTCTTTGAAGCGAGGCGTATGTTAAGAGCACTCCGGATAATCAGGCTCAGCTGAAGATGAATTCTTGCTCTGCGCCACCTGTGACAGTAAAAGCCTTGCAAAGGAATTCAGGGTAAAGGGCAGAAAACTGGCCTCGGTGAAGTAAGCCTTAAACAAGACACTCAAACTTAGAGTTAAATTAAAGTGCGTACTATCATGATCAAGAGTGTACAGCAGTTAGTTTAAAGATAAAAGTGTGCTGAAGATATGTGCACGCGTTAGTTAGTTCCACGAGGTTCGGTTTTAGGCCCTACATTATTTATATTGTTTATATGTGTATATTTGTACTGTCAAAAGGTTTAAAAAATGGTTTTGTTTGCTGATGATATAATTTACAGTATAGTATTCAGGAAACAATTTGGAAAAAGTTCTGAATTCTGTGGAAAACGAATTGATAGTTATTTTAAAAAAATAACTGATGATAATGGGTTTTCACTGAATTTAAGGAAAACACAGTTTACTATTAAAGAATATTTAGCAATTAAGAAAGTAACACTTTGATTTAATGAGAGTGTACGAAATTACACAGTATTGCCCATTATTGGTGATCATAAATTATGATGGAAACCACATATTAATTATGTAAACATAAAAACGTTCAAAGTAATTGCAATTTGAAATAAAACAAAACATATTGAATGGAAAAAAAATCTACAAACAAATTATTTATCGATTTTTACGCTTTAATATTGCTTTAGTTGATTTTGTTCAGTTGTTTTGTCTGCAGTGCAGATCATTTACAAAAGTTACTTCAAAATAGTATTGCAGTATACTAGAAAGTTGGTATAATAGCAATATAAAATATATGTTTAAAAATAATCAAGGGCAAGAACTAATGTAAAAAAGAGGTGTATATCTGTCAAAGGGGTAAATTTGTGAAATACATTTGCTAAAATCAAAATAAACTGATCAGTAAGTGCTTTTTAGCCTATAATTACCTACAGCTCACTGCCATATATATATATATATAAACCTCTTCAGCTGCTTCAGAACGCAGCAGCACGAGTGGTCTTTGATGAACCCAAAAGAGCACATGTCACTCCGCTACTCACCCGTTTGCACTGGCTGCCAGTTGCTGCCCGCATCAAATTCAAAGCTCTGATGTTTGCTTACAAAGTGACCTCTAGCTTGGCTCCTTCATATCTGCTCTCACTTCTGCAGATATATGTGCCCTCCAGAAACTTGCGTTCTGTGAATGAACGTCGCCTCGTTGTTCCATCCCAAAGAGGGAAGAAATCACTTTCCCGAACTCTCACATTCAATCTGCCCAGTTGGTGGAATGAACTCCCTAACTACATCAGAACAGCAGAGTCACTTGCTGTCTTCAAGAAACGACTAAAAACGCAACTGTTTAGTCTCCACTTTCCTTCCTAATCTGCAACTGCCTCTCTGGCTATACCACTAACTGTGCCCTCTCTCTCTCTCTCTCTCTCTCCAAAAAAAAAAAAAAAAAAAAAAAAAAAAAAAAAAAAAAACTTTACTAATGCTTTGCTTCTTAGACTTTACACACCTGAAACTTGTCTATAGCACTTGTTCACTGCTGCTCTTATAGTTGTGTGAATTGCTTCCTTGTCCTCATTTGTAAGTCGCTTTGGATAAAAGCGTCTGCTAAATGACTAAATGTAAATGTATATATATATATATATATATATATATATATATATATATATATATATATATATATATATATATATATATATATATATATATATATGTATATATATACAGTTGATGTCAGAATAATTAGCCCCCCTTTGAATGTTTTTTTCTTTTTTAAATATTTCCCAAATTATGTTTAACAGAACACGGAAAATTTCACAGTATGTCTGATAATATTTTTTCTACTGGAGAAAGTCTTATTTGTTTGAGCTAGAATAAAAACAGATTAATTTTTTTTTTATGAACCATTTAAAGGTCAAAATTATTAGCCCCTTTAAGCTATATATTTTTTTCGATAGTCTACAGAACAAACCATTGTTATACAATAACTTGCCTAATTACCCTAACCTGCCTAGTTAACCTAAATAATCTAGTTAAGCCTTTAAATGTCACTCTAAGCTGTATGTAAGTGTCTTGAAAAATATCTAGTAAAATATTATTTTCTGTCATCATGGCAAATGAGTTGTCAAAACTATAGTTTAGAAATATGTTGAAAAAAAATCTCTATGTTAAACAGAAATGGGGAAAAAAATAAACAGGGGGGCTAATAATTTAGGGGGGCTAATAATTTCGACGCCAACTGTATATGTATATATATATTTATTTATTTATTTTTATATATTACTCATTAGAGTTTCTACACTGTATATTATATAATATATATAATATAATTATATAATATATTATGTAATATTTATTTTTAACACCATATTCTGAATCTGATCTTTAAACTTAAATAAGACTTACAAAAACAAGTTTTAGCATGTCCACTTTACACCTGAACCCCTGAAGTTTGTGTTTGAAGAAAAAAAAAATCTGAAAATATACAACAAAGATACAAATTCAGAGAGCATTTATTTTTACAGCTTCAATATCCGTCCAGTGTCTCAACACATAAAAATAAATACAGCTAACAGAAATCCAGTGTCATTTTGATATGAGAAATGATTTAAAAACACCTGCAAGGTCTTTTTCACCGTAACTTCTTTGGAATATGAATTATGAACCAACATTTGATTGCAAAACAAAACATTAATTGCAATTTCCTTAAGTCTAAGAGCCATGTCTTCACTGTACACCAAATATTATCAGTGTTGAACAACCGTGTTCATAATGGACTTTTAAGTCTAGTGTTTTGGGACGAACAGCACCAGAAAAAAAAAAATTACTCAGCAAATCAAGTACAAAACATCTGTGATCTAACCACATAAAAATCCTGCATTAAATGTTATTAAAAATGTTTTTTAATATACAAATGTGCCACAAAATATTACAAATTCACAACAACAACAACAACAAGTTATATACAATTAATTACAAGAGGAAGATATTAGTTAAAAGATGGATCTCCTCTATGAGGACGGGCCGAGCAGGGCACTTGGTGAAAATTTCAGCATTCTGTGATTTACGTTTCATAATCGTTAAAAAAAAAGTCTCTACAAAGTTCCAGCCTTCTGTGAATTGTGTGCACATTTGCTTTAAGAAGCACTAGTGGTGAAATTACACAGTCTTATTACGCGTCTCTTGGAATCCACTTCAAAGGCACTCGGTAAGAGTGTGTCGCTCAGCATTCTGGGAGTGGTTGTAGTCCTACGTTTAGCGTTTTGGCACAGTTTCCATAAAGTCTTGTGTATTTCGATACATTCCCTTTACTTTCCCTTATCAGTTCGCTTAACAGCCAGACGTCTGCAGTAATACTGTTCTCCAGTGGAGCCTGGACCCCAGGGACATGCTGGAGAGCAAGGTGCACCTACAGAGGACTCTTTGGGTAATTCGACTTGGCTTCCCACATTCCTCCCGCAGTTCAGACTGGTATTCCTCCCTCATGAGGGCAGAGGTTCCTTGGGTTTCCTGCTGGGTCAGATTGATGTTTCATTACTGCCGCTGTGGTGAGCAGAAAGAGAGAGAAAAGGGAAGGAGGATACATGCGGGTTAGGAGGGTGTTTGGGCCGAAATGCAGGCCAAGTACAGCAGCCGCATGCCACGTGAACAACAGGTGCAAAACAAGACGTTCTTTGCTTCTGTAAGCATGCGCCAACAGACACAAAGAGCTGAACAGAATCAGAAGGTTTGGGTTTCAAAAACATGCAAAAAGAAAAAAACGAACTCTGAAAATCACGTCATGTTTTTAACATGTTTGGCGCCATCTTGTGACTGAATAGCACACAGGTTAGTGTATGCTCCATTCAGCCATTTTCATTTCTGTTCGCATAGCAAAGAGCTGAACAGAATCAGACGTTTTAGGTTTCAAAAATAGGCAAAAAGTGCAATACGTGATTCTGATTGGTCAGACAGGACATTCTAATCTCAAGTTTGTAACTTTTTGATTTAGTGGCTAATTTGTATTCATTCATACGATCACATTTGTACATTTTAAATTTGTACACAATTTGCTCATCCCCTAATGAGGGGTGGGTTTACGGGTGGTGTTTGAGGACAAGCGTCATTTAAAAAATCATATAAATTCATACGAATTAGCCACTTTTTTGACAATACGTAAAATAGTTACGTTTCCTTGTGAGATTGGACTGACTATTCCCAGATAACAACCGCTGAAACTAACAATACAGACTCACTTCAAATCATTGTGACCATCAATGAACATGTTTATAGTTATATGCTTGTATGTGATGACACTGTTTTTTTTATTGTTTGGCGCCATTTTGTGACTTAATAAAATACACAGGTTAGTGTATGCCAACATCAGCCATTTTTATGTATGTTCGCTTTTCGAAGAGTTGTAGAAGCTGAAGGTTTGGATTTCAAAAAATGCAAAAAAATGCACGTTTATTACGAGGCTCTCTGGAATACGTGATTCTGATTGGTCAGACACGACTATCCAATCTCAAGACAGTTTGTAACTTTTTGATTTAGTGGCTAATTCGTATTAATTTGTAAGATCTCATTTGTACATTTGAAATTCGTACAATATTTGCTCATCCCCTAATGAGGGGTAGGTTTAGGGGTGGTGTTTGAGCACACACTTCCTTTTAAAAATTGTATCAGCTCATACAAATCAGCCACTTTTCTGATAATACGTAAAATAGTTACGTTTCATCATGAGATCGGGCTGATTATTTCCAGATAACAACCGCTGAAACTAACAATACAGGCTCACTTCAAATCATTGTGACTGTCAATGAATATGTTCATATTTATATGCTTGTCTGTGATGACGCTGTTTATTTTACTGTTTGGCGCCATCTTGTGACTTAATTAAATACACAGGTTAGTGTATGCTCCATTCAGCCATTTTTATTTATGTTCGCTTTCCGAAGAGCTGCACAGAAGCCGAAGGTTTGGGTTTCAAAAACATATAAAAAATATGCAAGTTTAACACGAGGCTCTCTGTACTACATGATTCTGATTTGTATTAATTTATACGATCACGTTTGTACATTTTAAATTTGTACACTATTTGCTCATCCACTAATGAGGGGTAGGTTTAGAGGTGTTGTTTGGGCACACACTTCCTTTAAAAAATTGTATCAACTCATACAAATTAGCCACTTTTTTGACAATACGTAAAATAGTTTACTTGTTAGATCAGGCTAGCTATTATCAGATAACAATAAAAAAACTGACAATACAGGCTCACTTTAAATCATCAATAAATATTTTCAAATTCAAATTTGGTGCCTTCTTGTGACTAATTAAAACCCACATGTTAGTGTATGCTCCATTCAGCAATTTTCATTTCTATTCGCTTTGCATTTAATTAATAAATTATTATGACTGATTTTGTGTCTAATTTTTACAAATGTTTTGTGGAATTTATCTATATAATAAGCAGGCATAAAGCACATCCAGACGGTTGTTTTCGAATAAAGCCCTTTAGGTTAAAATTTGGGGTAATTATGTATCTCATTGCATTTTATTACCAAATTATGCTTTTGATTTTCAATTCACTACTAAAAATAAACCAAAAAAGGGTAGGTTTGGGTGAAGAAAGGTAGAACGCAGACAAAAAAAAAAATCTTACTCAGAGTCTGACTGGTTTCCTCCATTAACAGTGGCTGATTTCAGATTCATGGCCATGCCGTTCAGATGTTCTCGTGGAGGAACCGGTGGCCGAGGGGGCTTGATCAAGACGTTGTGTCCATTGCCCCCATCATTAGAGGTTATAGAGGGCGCTCTGGAGGAAATGGTGGGGGGATTGTAGTCTGATAATTTCTCCCGAAGTTTGTTTTTCATGTTTTTGTCTGTCAGCGGAGGTGGATATGTGATCTTATTCTTCAGAATACCTGTGAGAAGAAAGTACATGGGAATATCAGGTCACATGAATGCTTGTTTAGGCATTATTCAAAAAATATAAATAAAAACCTGCGTATGTGATTTTTATTTAAGATTAAGTTATTATAATTAACATTAAAACTTGAATGTTTTGACTGAAATAAAGTTTGTACAACTATTCAGTTTCAGGTTTCTTTAGTTACACTTGATGTACTAAAATAGCAACAACAAAAGAATAAACAACAACAACAAAAAAATTTATAAAAAATAATTATATTAGTAATAATCAGTGTTGGGCAGTAGCGTCACTACAAGTAGTGATGCTACTAACTTAACTACATTTCTCAGTAGCGTGGCGGTAGCATCGTTACTTTCTAAATCAAAAAGCTTTTCAGTAGTGAAGCTATTTGTTTAGTCAAGTATCGCTGTAGTGTCCACACAAGCTACATTTACCAATCACGGATCAATAAGTGACGCCACTGACATTTACAGAGCTGTGAGGCCGGTGTCTAGCCAATAAAATTAAATCCATATGATGCCGAGAATGATGATTTCTTCTGATTCCTGTTTTACAATAGTCGATAACAAACCTTTTGGTGCAGTACTGCCACCTCTCGCTTCAGTCAGTGACGTCGCTAACCAATTAGGCTAGAGAAACTTGCTTGTAAGAAAAGATGACTGAGGGATAGGAGTGATTTCTGAAGCAGGATTCCTCGTGACTATACCTCGAGAAGAACATGTTAAGATGCAATAACGTTAATTCTGATGCTGTGCTTTTGTTAAAGCTGATTTAATGTTTAAATGTCTTTTGTTAGTTGAGTTGGTTTTAAATTAACTTATAGTTTGTCCTGCAAATGTGCCCAAGTGAATTGATTTGTTGTGGTACTTTTACTTTATATATTTTACTGTAGTAAAGGCTACAGTATACTATTAGCTCATGATAGTTACTAATGACACTACATTATTTAGTGTAATTTATCAATAAAGAGTTGTATCAATATAAACAATATAAAGCTTATTCCTAAATATTTCCCTTTACTATACATTACTATAGTATTTTAAATGTGTAATAGCTGGTTTTATTGGATTTTTTGTTTTTGCTGTTATATTGTATATTTGTTTCCGTTTGGATCAACATATTATCTACGGTAAATAATTGAACTGAACAATTCTGCCTCATATGTTTTATTGACAGTTTTATTGATCTCTAACATATGATTGGCTTGGTTTTAAGTTGCTTTGTTTAAAAAATGAAAATGACAACAATAGCTTAGATGTATATAGCTTAGCTTTTGAAAAGTAGCTTTTAGCTTAGCTTGCTACTTTTCCCAGGATGTAGCTTTTAGTGTAGTTAAGCTATATTTTAAGTAGAGTCACTACATTCACTACATTTAAGTAGAGTCACATACATTTCACTACATTTTTCACGTAGCTTGCCCAACACTGGTAATAGTAATAATAAACTAATTTAAATTTACAAAAAAAAAAACACAAAACACACACAAAAAAAAAAAAACTAATTAAAATACAAAACACTCATCAAAACCTGAAAATGGAAAATATGACAATAAAAGGTCATTCTAATTAAAGTATTATATACAATTTTTATTTAAATCAAGTTATTTTTAATTGTATAAAAAACTATTCTATTTCAGTTAGTTCTTAAGGGTGATTTGAATAAATAACATTATTATTATTATTATTATTATTATTAATATTATTATTATTGTTATTAATAATAATAATAATAATAATAATAATAATAATAATAATAATAATAATAATAATAATAATATGAATGAATTAATAATAATAATAATAATAATAATAATAATAATAATAATAATAATAATAATAATAATAATATGAATGAATTAATAATAATAATAATAATAATAATTATTATTATTATTATTATTATTATTATTATTATGAATAAATAATAATAATAATCATATGAATGAATAATAATAATGATAATAATAATAATATTAAATAATAATTCAAATTTTCTTTATTTATAAATGATTGAGTAAATGTATGATTTTTTTTTTCTCACCATGATGGTTATTAATAACAGTAATAACACTAAAGTTAACCTAAATGTCCACTAATCACTCTCACCCTTCCTCTGTTCAGGCTGGTGGTTGCTGTTGGCTTGTATGGACGGTGTTGGCTGTTCTTTGTCCTGAGCGCTCTCTCCTATATGATTGAGTTTATTCTCCTGATGGAGCTCCACGTTAACTTTGGTCTCCACTCTCAGCCTCTCTGCTCCTCCAGGATCTTCACTGTCACTGGCTGTCATGGCTTCAGTTGGCCAGTACGGCTTCACGTGATTGGACACTGTGTCCACTGAAAGACAGAAGGAGAGGAAAATACTATTTGATAATTCTATAACAAAAAAAAATCTGTTTTTTCAAGTAATAGCTCATTCAAAAATGAAAATTGCCACATTTATTCTCCCTCGTGTGTTTTTAAATCTTTGAGTTTCTTTCATCTGTTGAACACAGAAGAAGATGAAAAATGAAAAGAATGAAAAATGCTGTTTTTATAGTAGGTAAAAAAATTACTATGGAAGTCAATGGGTACCATCAACCAGCATTCATTAAAATATCTTCTTTTGTGAAAAGTATTCTTTTGTGACATGTTATGATGACAGAATTAGCATTTTTGTGTGAAATTGCTCTTTAAAGGTGACATATTAGGACTTTTTAGTAAAATAAAATATTTCATAAAATAAATTTTTAATGTGTACAGGATGTGCCTGTGAAGTTTCAGTTCAAAATACCACACCAATCATTTATTATGGTTTGAAAAATTGGCCCCTGTTTTGGTGTCGGCAAAAAACACACCGTTTTTTTGTGTGTGCCTCCTTACATCCAAATAAGCTGCTGTTTTACAGAAGAGGGCAGATCTTGCACACTCTTTTCAGACAAAAAGAGCAAATATCAGGCAGCCAATATTTCACAAATGACCAATAATGAATTAAAGCCTTACATATTTAAACTATCAGACAAAGATAAACATGAAGAGTTTACAGCTTCCAGACTAAACCAGAATATTTCAGAACGGTTACTAGACACGTTTCTGTAGTTTTTGAAGAGTAAAGCTGATTATTATATTAGAATGAATACACTACAAGGACTCGGAAGAGATGATGGACTTCAAGGACAACACAAAAACTTAATCCACAAATACACTTCATTGGAAATCTATTGTGCACATAAACATTACCGTTGTTTGGAAAGCACATTATATACTGTATAACTGCATGTTAACCATGTTTATTACATGGCTGTCTGGAATACTTGATTCTTATTGGTCAGTCGTGTCATTCCACGGTATGTTATTCCGAGATAACAACCGATAGTTTAACCATCAGTGAATATGTTAACATCAATATACATACATCCACATTCATATTTATCTGCTTGACTGTCACACAACGTTTTTTGAATGTTTGGTGTCAACTTGTGAATGAATAATACGTAGGTTAGCGCCATCTTTTGACTAATTAATGTGCAGATTAGTGTGTATGTCATTCTGCTGTTTTAGTTTCTGTCATTAATCCGTAATTAAAGAATTTATAAACTATTACGGCTCTAGATAAATCGACATACAGGAGCTCACGTTTTAAAATTGACCTCAGAACTGACCATCATACGTACTGTAAGGCAGCATCATCATTGATGGTAAAATGAATTAATATCCCATTCTTGTGGTTGCAGAATAAGCTTATTAAAACAAAGAATCTTCAAGAAGTTACGTATGTCATGTACTTCCAATAGTGACTACAATTACTTATGCTTAATTACATGCAACTAAACCTAAACCGCATCCTAACCCTAACCACATGTAATTAATATTGTTCAGTAGTGAAATGAATAGTTGCACTGTAACAAGGACACCTTCAAATAAAGTGTGACCAAAAAAAGTGAGTGGGTTGCTTTTTTTCACATTTTCTAATGGATTCAATGGGCTATACACACAGCAAGTGTATTTCAGCAACTGATAAAAGGTTGAATTTCCTGGCGAAAGCTTGACGTGACTATTTTGAATTTCTTGAGGTTCTTTTTACAGCACTGACAATGTAATTTAATCAAAATATAGTCCATTTAATAGACCTAAGCATTCATTTAGTTGTTCGAGTGGCAAAGAAGGTAAAAGTCAGTTTAAACGCAAGCACCATCAGGAGCAGCAGGCGAGCACAGAAAATCCAAAAAATACTGTGGTAAAATACATTTTTATATTTTAAAAACATGGCATGGTGCTTTTTGTCCAATGTGAAACCCACGTTTTATCATATCTCAATCAGGCACTGATTTTTAAACAAACCAGATTTAAACAAGACGGCTTTATAATGGTGTAAAAGTTCACCGAATGTATTTGAGCTGTCTTATTCAAAATCAAAAGTCCCTTTAAACTATCATAACATGAAAATGTTCATGATCGTCCCATTTAATGTAATACCAAGCTAAATACCTTCTTTTGTGCCCTTTGGAGTGCTGTGTAGCGGTTGTCTCTCATTATTCCACTTTGGCTGCATGTCGATGTCTTCGTCCTCGCTGTCAGATGAGTGTGAGGATGCATATGAACTGCTGTGTTCATCCACGGAGAGCTCGCTGTCTGAATCTGAGTCTGAAAACACACACCATCATGTTAATATTACATTACATTTATCAACATGTTTTATGTATGTTGTAAAAATGTGTAAAATACAAAACCAAAATATTTACATATACATTTCTATATAATTTGTATTAGATATAATACCTAATTTATCTATTTATACTAAATACTAAAGTATCCCAGAATTCTTGTTACCCGGACTCTAAACATTCTTCAGTGCTGTCTTGGAAGTATTTTTCTTACCGTCTGCTTTAGTGCCATTACGGAAGAGTGAGCCATCAATGTCCGTGAGTCCAGCTTTAGCGTTTCCAGAAACACTGGGCTTCTGACCCAATTCATCCCTGTGTAGGAGTCAAAGGAGGAGGATGAGATACAGCACACATGCGAAACGCATGACCTCTAGTTGCCACTAGATTCCAGTGGGAAATCTAAGTGAGAAATTACCCATCTCATGCTAGTACTCGTACTAGAACTGCTAAGAGAGGTTTTCAAGTTTTTCACGTAATATTTACATTTGTTTTCATTCCAGCCTTGTTTATATTACCATTTTTTCTATTGGTTTTAGTTTATTTTATGATGCGTTTACATAGCTACTTTGCATTATTAAAAATGTTTTGCATGGGAGTGACAACTTTGTCAAAATTATCTGTTTAACATGGATCCACAGAAATGCTGTATCGCTGTATTCCAGGCCAGTAGGTTATAAAAATATAGATATTCTGCATTAATGATTTTATACAGTACATTTGGCTAGTTAAAATAGGTATATTATACAGCAAAAAACTATGGAAAAGCTTAGTTTCACTAGTGTGTACTCATTAGTGTGCTAATAACAGTGTGCTAATTAGCTATCCTAATGACTTGTAGGACTCAAAAAATATATATTTTGCTGCTTGCTCAAACAACTTATTTAAAATGAGCTGAAACAACACAATTCTTTAGGTTTTTATGGGGACAACTTAATTTAATTTAAACATAAAATGATTATAACATAAAACCCTAATATTATAACATAAAACCCTGACCCTAGTTCCTTTCAAGTTGTCCTAACACAAATCGACTGCATGAAACCCAGCATTTTTTACTGAGAGTCACATCTTGTCATACAAAATAACAAACATCATTATATGAATCTTGTCAGAAAATGTCCATTATTTACACACATTGGGCCTCATTTAATAAACAATGGTGTGATAGAAAAGTGAGTGTACGGTCATTTGAATGCAAATCTTTGGATAGACGTGAGCGGTAGCTACGATCAAATCTCACATCTAGTCTCAGCTGAAGTGCGCAAGATTTTTCTACTAGCATGAATGTCTTCTTACATGTTTGGTTGTCTAAAATACAACAACTACTATCATTTATATTTTTTTGTCTGTTATTTAACCAGCGAAAATTGAGATTTCAGTGTGATTTGTCATTTTTCCATTGATATTATACTAGGCTTTAGTATGGGTCTACTTATGAGTTAAATTGTTCAAAACATGGTTAACAGTTGTTTTGGTGTAAGATCACTTTCATTAATATTCAAAAATAATGATTAAATAAATGATGTTAAATGATGCCATGCTTATGTGGCGCACATTAGCATTTACTTTCAAGATGAAGCATTCGTTCATACAATAGGATTGTCTGCATACAAATGTTTAATAAATCACAAAAGAACCTTGTCGTTAGCTGATTTCTGCGCTTGTTACTATGTCGGATTGATAAATGAGGCCCAACGTGAAGTGCTTTGATAACTACTATTTATAAACAGAGCATGCACAGATGTTACAGGGTTGCATTCAGTTTACACAATAAGAAAAATGGGTTACATTTTATTTTAAAGTGACGTACTGTAATTGCAGTGCAACTATTCAATAACTACTAATATTAATTAATTACATGTACTGACTATATGGTTGAGGTTGGGTTTAGCACTAGTTACATGTATTTCTGCATAATTCATTGCAATTGCAATATTAATAGTAACCACGTCACCTTAAATTAAAGTGTTACTGAAAAAAATAATCATGCGTAACATTCATCCATGTATATTTGTGTATGTTATTGCAAAGCAGAAGCCATGCACTTTTGCTCATGCATCTAAAAAAGAAAAGTCATTTCAATAAGATAGAAAGAGTGACTGAAAACAGTCAAGTAGAGAAGTGAAATGTAGCAGCGTGCCCAGCATTAGCATGTTACCTGTGTGTGTAAGTAAAGTAGCTGCTGTGACTCTTGGCTGACCTGACTGTGCTCTCTAAAGACACCGTAGACTCGCCGATAGCAGAGCGGAACATCGCTCCATCCTCCATATACGTGTTATTACAGTTCAGCGTTCGCTACACACAGAGAAAGAGCACAGTACTATAAATCAAGTTTACAAATGCCACACCACTTCATAGAAAACATCTCTCTTTGATCGCAAATGATGGGAAATTGCTTTTTTATTGTGTGCAAATTACTTAATTAGCAGGGCTTAGTGATAAACTGACATACACTGAGTGCATCAGTTTCTGCTGTATCTGGTTTTACACTATTAATATCCAAACATTTGAAAAAAATTGACAATTATTAGGCCATTAAAAAAAAAAATTCCTATGTGCTGTTAATGATTAATTAATCAAATAAAAAGAAGAAGAAAAAAAAAGCCCTTAAGGGGGCTAATAATATTGACCCAACCAATGATTTAAAACAAAAAAATCTCAAAACTGCAAAATAAAAAAAAAATCAAACTTTCCCAGTAGAACTGGCCCAGCCGGGACTCTAACCAGCGACATTCTTGCTGTGAGACAACAGTGATAACCACAATACTAAATACTAAAGTATCCCAGAATTCTCTTTACCCGGACGTATATCAGTGCTGTCTTAGAAGCGTTTTTGTTACCGTGAATAAATTATTTAAAACAAAAAAAATCTCAAAACTGCAAAATAAAAAAGTCTAACTTTCCACCAGTAGAACAAAAATATTAGAGGAAATACTGTGGAATTTGCCTTGCTTTGTTAAAAATCAGTTAGGAAATATTTGAAAAAGAATTTTAATGTATATTAATTAATATATATATATATATATATATATATATATATATATATATATATATATATATATATATATATATATATATATATATATATATATATATATATTAAAATTAATAATTCAACTGTACATCAACTTTAGAAGTAAAATTACTTTATATATTTAGTTGTATTTATTTATTTATTCATTTTTAATCATTATTTATTATGTTTAAAACAACAAATATCTGCCAATGGGATATGAATAATAAGTTTAATTCAAAAATCAAATGAAATTTTTGGCCCACTAGCAGATATATCTTTTTTGATAAATCATTAACACATGACATTTTGTGATGTATAATAGTAATAATCATTAATGTAATTATTAGGATGATTTTTTTTCCTCATAATATCTCAAGTAAATGTAACCTGAATTTAAGAATGTTATATATTTGTATTAGTAAAAAAGAAATGTTAAAAATTATGTTAAAAAAACTTTTTTGCAGCTCAAACGCATACATATATAGATATTTAATCGTTTATATATGTTCCAGCTTATTTATATGTGATCCAACTTACCGTCAGTAGGGTTGTGCGTGTGGTGCTGGATTCATCCGCTAACTGTTTCTTTCCAGTGAAAACGTTCTTTAGATTTTTCCTCACCTCTTTATTGAACACGATATGGAAGAAGAAAATGAATACACCCTGAAAAATAAAAATAAGCAATAGAATTCCATCATTCATTAGTTTTCTTGTCGGCTTAGTCCCTTTATTAATCTGGGGTCGCCACAGCGGAATGAACCGCCAACTTATCCAGCACGTTTTTATGCAGTGGATGCCTTCCAGCTGCAACCCATCTCTGGGAAATAGAATTCCATTAGTATTTGTTTGTTTTTATACACTACTATACTATTTATTCATACTAATATATTATATTTAAATTTTATAACATATTGATCTTGCATTTTGTGCTTTTGTGTAATGTTTTTTGGTTGATTTCTTTTCTTTTCTTTTTATTTTTTGTCTTTAGTAATTCCAGAAATTCCAAAACTTATTTTAATTAGTTGCCAAGGTTACTTACAAAGCAACTTATTTTACAACACTGAAGCAGTACCAACATTTGATATGTGGACTATGGAGTTGGAAAAGTGTATTTAGAAAAGATCCATTTTAATAAGGAAAGAGAGGAGCATGTTTTTGTTTTTCATCAAAACTGGCAAATCTGCAGATTGTCTAATATGTAATATGCATCACAGTTGCTCTAATATGTTAATATGTGTATTTGTAATTATTTTTTTTACAATTGAACCCCTTATTTAGACATCATGGCTTGTAAAAAATTGTTATATTGTACAAAATCTCTAAAAATAGGAATGTTTTAGCATATAATATTAATATTTTAATAGTGTATACTAATTAATTAGCATTACAGCACCAATGTTATACGTTAACAGCTTCTTTAGTTTTAGTCACCAACATCAAGCCAGAAAACCTGTCGATGTATTAAATGTATCCTATAATCTGCATTGTAGTTGACAGCCATATTCCAGAATGCATACACATAATGGCTGTTTAGTGCTTTTATATATTTTCAGCCTTTTATATATTATTTCAGCCTTATTTCAGCCTTAGCAGTGATGTTTTTCCTTAATTGAAATAGTATTCCGAAACGGTACAATGTTTACCTGTAGACAGCTGAAAATGGCAAACAGGTAGTGGAAAGTCATGACGTCACTGTTGACAGCCATTAAGCCCAACAGCCAGGTGGCACTAATGAGCAAGAGGAGCAGAAAGGCCATCCGCAGAGCCGGACTGAAGAACACACACACATAAACCACAGTAAAAATCAGGGATCTCATTTATAAACATGGTGTACACACAAGACGGGTGGAAAAAACGTCCCCAGCAAAACGTTTTGATCTTTAAGAAAACAAACTTAAATGAAGAATAGTACTAAGAATATCAAAGTAAACATATTTAACTTAAAGATTGGCCTAATCAAACCACCTGAGCCATAATCATTAATACATGCATTTCAATTTATTCTGGTGTACGTTCACTTTTAGGAATATTTCTATGCAAATTTTATAAATCAGACCCCAGAGCATGTCAAATGTCCTCAGTTAATGCTACAAATGGAAACAATGTCTTACGTGACTCCAGCCTTCTCATAGGTGCGCTGTCTTCGGCCACATGATGCCTTTGCCGCCATCACAAAGATAACAATGTTGACCTGTTCAAAAGATGGTTTACATTTGCATTAATGTGGATAGAGAGGACACGGCGAAACAGTTCGAAGTTAAAGGGATAGTTCACTCAGAACTAAAAATATTTACTCTCCTTTACACCATTATGAGTTTTCTGCTTCTGTTCAGCACATAGAAAGATATTTTTTAAAATGTTACCATTAACTTCCATAGTAGGAAAAACAAATACAATGGAAGTCAATGGTTAAAATATCATCTTTTGCATTCAACAGAAGAAAGAAACCCAAATAGTGACAAGTGACTGATGAGTGAATGATGACTACATTTTCAGTTTTGTCCCTTTAAATGGATGAGTAAATTACTGCTGGATGGACTCACCAGTACTACCACAGCGATGGGTCCCGCAAAACTCCAGATGAGGGTGTCGTGGACGGACAGCCAGCAGAAGTCAGGGTTGCCATATCCTTGCGGATCCAAACCCACAGCCAGACCTGATGGGATGCATAAATCAATATGACTTGCTATTCAAAAAACAGGATTGTTAATGTTATCTTAAAAAAAAGCAGGATTTCCTGTATAAAAGTTAGGGTTAGGTAACTATAACCCTAACCCTGATAGAATGTTGTGACTGATTGCCAGGGCCTTGTTATGTCACTAAACGGTTGTTCTAAGCAATTTCTAGGGCGTTTTTAAATGTTTCTAGGCATTTAATTTTCTTTTTAACAACTTATTAACTATTCAAATGTAAAACACTTCTTGAGTGTTTAATTGTGCTTCTAAAATATAGTTGAAGTCAAAATTATTAGCCCTCATTGATTTTTTTTTCACAAATATTTTTCCCAAGTGATGTATAAAATAGCAAGGACATTTTCACAGTATTTACTATAATATTTTATCTTTTGGAAATCTTTGTAATCACCCTTTGAAAGGCAGCGCGGTTGCTCAGAGAATAGCACTGTAGCCTCACAGCAAGAAGGCCACTGGTTCGATTCCTGGCGTTTCTGTGTGTTTGCATGTTCTTCCCGTGGGTTTCCTCCGGGTGCTCCGGTTTCCCCCACAGTCCAAAGACATGCAGTATAGGTGAATTGAATAAACTAAATTGGCCGCCGTAGTGTATGTGTGTGAGTGTGTCGCAATACTGGGTTGGGGCTGGAAGGGCATCCGCTGCATAAAACATATGCTGGAATAGTTGTCGGTTCATTCCGCTGTGGTTACCCCTGATAAATGAATGAATGATTTACCCTTAAGGATTTTTTTTTTCCATTTGGCTACAGAACTTGCCTAATTAACCTAACTTCCATAACCTAGTTTAGCCTTTAAATTTAACTTCAAGCTGACTACTGGTCAAAAACAAAATAAGTAAAAGATGTCAGTTGCTGTCATCATTGCAAAGATTATATAAGTTAGTTACTAAAACTATTATGTTTAAAACAGCACTTTGGAAATTTTTACAATAATAATAATGATTCCACAGGATAGCTTATAATTTTGACATAGTTTAAAGTATGAGGGTCTTGCTATTGTGGGTGGTTGGTTTCCACCTTCTAATAAAAAAACTATTATTGTTCAATGTGTTTATGTGATTTCCACAACTGCTTCAAATTTTTGTGCTTACAGTGTTTAATTTACTCCTCAACCAGAGGTATTGCATTTTAAGTGGACAAAGAACCTTTGCAAAGTGCATCTCAAATCTTTATCACACGGCTACTTGTTGATTATCCCACTTATTCCATGGTCATTTGCCAAGTTATGGACGATTTAAAACAAGTTTTGCTCTGTGCAGCACAATATTAGACCCAAAGCAAACTTTTCCTATACAGAAGCACAATTTGAAGTATCATATCTGCAGTATGAACACAACAGGATGAGTTATCGCAGTGAAATTTGTTAAAATCCTGAACCCATAGCATGAGCCCTGAATTACAGAACACTGTAAAGAAAGCAGGCAGCCATTCATTGAGCCGGGAGGAGTCAGGACAGTCTCTATTATCTGCAGATAAGGGGCTTTTTGCACTGCTTTGAGCATTTGCCAGTGAAGAAAGTGACACCCATTATAGAGAGCAAGAGCCATCAGAGAGAAAAAACAGAAAAAGAAAGGAGCAAGAGAGGGAGAGCTAGTAATATGAAGACAGTGGCGTCCTGTCTCGTTCCCACAGGGATCTCACACACACACACACCATCCAAAACAAGGGGCGAGTCCAAGCATGACAGCATGAATATGGTTATGTGGTGGTTTACAAACATTTTGTATCTAATCTATTAAGGAAATTCACCAGCTGAAGGTGTGTATCTTGTATATGCTGGGCATGAGCATACAAATACCAACATGCAAAGGTGTTGGGCGTTGGGTGGATATGAAATAGTAATTAGTGAACTGACTGGAGAGGGTGTGTGTGTGTGTGTGTGTGTGTGTGTGTGTGTGTGTGTGTGTGTGTGTGTGTGTGTGTGTGTCTGACCTGTAATAATAGCAGGTATCCCCCAGCCAATGGCGTAGTAGAAGCGCATGTGGCCGTGGTTGATGTTTCGAACTTCGGTGAGCATCCGGTAAATGTGCAAACCCTCCACAAACGTCCAGGCAAACGTGCACATGTAGAAGTAGTGCAGGAGGATGGCTATCACTGTACACACAAACTAGAGAGAGAGAGAGAGAAAGAGAGAAAAATAAGGAGACTTTTAGCATTCAATAAAAATCTTCCTAAAGTTAAATTCAAATAAAATGTTAAAATAAATAAATTAAAATAAAATAAAATAAAAATGAAATAAAATAAAAAAGACAAAAAATATCCCAAATTAAATTAAAATAATTTTAAAAAGGGTATTTGTTCTGTAAATAAAAAACATTTTGCGTTTTGTTTCTTTGTTGCATTACAACAATATTTTTTTCAATATAAAAAGAAGAAAACACAACGCATACTACTGTAATGTGTGTACATTTAAATGTATACACTTTAAAATCAATAACATAAATCTACATGAAATAAAATTTCAAATAAAATAAAAATAAAACAATTTATAAAAAATACTAAATTAAATTAAATTAAAGAGTATTTGGTCTGTAAATAAAATAAAAAAATCATGGTCTGTTGCATTTTGTAACTTTGAATTTTTCTTACCAAATAGTTACCAGGCAGTATGCACAGACATTTCATATCATTACTGTAAAATGATAAAATCATGTACAAGTATAATAGCTATAAATAAATCAGTAAACCTTTCAAATAATAAATATTTATGAATATTCAAATTATATATATATATGGTCACTAATACTGTCCACCGTAGCTCGGACAATTTATTTTGAATAATAACACTTTTCTGTGGTAAGATTAAATAGGGATACTACATTTTTCTAATCAAGATGCCATTTGTTGTTATCTACTGCTGGTCCAGAGAAACGGAATCTACACTGTGCACAACATCTACCTTGTTTTACACTTAATATAAACAGTAGGGTTTTATTCCCGAACGTTTACTTGACAGGCTGTGAAATCCTCCACTTAGTACTGAAAGATCAGAGTAGATATCCTTGCCTTCTCTACAGAGCTAAACCTAAACAGTGTGTCTAACATGTAGCCAGACGTCACATTTATTAAAATAATGTGAGTGTGTTGGTATAACTCTCAGCCAACCCCAGAACAGAGACCAGTTCCAGCATGGAAAAAAGAACTATTGCTGGAAAATTGTGTGGATTTTAAACTGCTTTGATCCAAATTGTTCTCTGATGACTACGTAGTAAGTATGTGACTTAGGTAAGTTAAAAAAATCTCTGTTTTATATGTTCATTTATTACCCCATGAAAAACGCAGAATCAGAAGGTCCTTATTGACCTTACATGGAAAGGTTGTAAATATTGAGCTCTTCGCTGTTGTGCTTGCTACAGTACCTCTCTTACAGACATACAAAACAATGGAGTAGAATATTAAATTCTAAAATAAACCACCAGGCAGAGTAACCTAGAATAAAATATATGCTAAATTATAATGCTAATTAAACTCAACAAAAGAGATGTTGCTTTAAGCTTTAAATTTGCTGCATTTCTTGTTTTCAATATAAGAGTCCCAGATATACTGTATGGTAGGTTAAATATAAACATTAATAAACCAGAAAAAAAAAACATGCAAAAATCCGATGTGTAACATATAAGTCTATGTTTTGGCTAGTGATCTTCGTGGCTCAACTTGACTGCTCGCCATGTCTGGATAACAAAGAACATGAGTTAACACACAACAGTCTGTTTTGTTTTTGGATAGGCCTGTTTTCCACTGGTAGAACTTACATGAGAATAAGGAAACAATGGTGTTTAAGGCTCACAGTGTGGTCATTTCCATATAGTGACCTCTTTTTAATTGACTATGGCTAGGTATATTCAGATTTTCTATATAGAGCACCTTTAAAACTTCCATTTATAAATTAATTAACAGCATTTTTGTGTGGCTTTGCAGACACATTTTAATGGATTAAACTCATGCTGTTTCAAAAGCTTAGAAATAAAGAATCTGCAGGATTTGTCAAAAAATAATACTGTAAGTCGTTATACAGTGAATGCCACCCAACAAACAGACAACAGAGACAGGAAGATGGTGTCAAACCACATAGAAATGGATTTAAAGCATTGAAGCTCAGGGATTGAATCTCAAATACCCCAAAATAAAAGCCGCCTCACAGTAATCGTAGCCATTTGCCAAAGTAACCTCAACTCACAACTATATCCAGCTGTTAATTACAGACTTAGCAAAGCAATTAGTGGAATCTGAGAATGGGAATCTCAATTCTGGATATTGCAGAGACTCTCCACAAAACCACATTTAAGATCAAAACTCTCACTTGTGATTTATCATGATGAAAGATTTAAACCATCTTGTAATTTCATGTGTGGTCTTCAGAGTTTCTTCTTACTTGCATTTTTACACTGTTTTGCAGTATTTCCATTATTTTACAGGGAGCTTTTTTTTTTTGAATTGTCTGGTTCGCATCCAAATTCAATTGAACTATGGTGAATTGGCATCATCATAGTGATGACTGTTTATTCTGATGCTAAGTAACAACAGTACAGCAGGAAATACTGCACTTGCTTGTTTAATGTTAATGACTACGTATGTGGCTTAGGTAAGTTAAAATAAAATTCAGTTTTATACGTTCATTTATTACCCCATTAAAAAACGCAGAATCAGAAGGTCCTTATTGACCTTATTTGGAAAGGTTGTAAATATTGACCTCTGTTCTGTTGTGCTTGCTACAGTACCTCTCTTACAGACATACACACACACAACAATGGAGTAGAATGTTAAATTCTAAAATAAACCACCAGGCGGAGTAACCTAGAATAAAATATAGGCTAAATTATAATGCTAATTAAACTCAACAAAAGAGATGTTGCTTAGTAACATGAAAACTGGAAAAATAGAATGAAAAAATGGATACCACACTTGCTTGTTTTACTTTGGATTTTAGAAACGTACTTTTGTTTTTAGAAGTCTGTGTGGACCGGAAGTTGCTGAGACTTTTATTCCAGTATATTGATGCACTTCCAACTAAAAATTAATACTGAGAAGGGGGCGGGGCTTTCTTTTAGTGCATCATTCCCTATAGCAAACTAACGGTAATGTGTGGACTCAACTTAAAATTGTAGGGCAACTTGCTGCACAGCTTTTTTGAGTTCACTCTGCAGCAAGTTGCATTACAATTTTAAGTTGATTCAACCTTTGTGTAATTAGTGTAATATAAACTATGCTACATACATATGCTATAGAAACCCTCAGTTTACTGTGAACAGAAGGACCGCCACTTCAAATGTGGAAGCAAATGGTCACACTTTGATTGAAGATTACCAAAACAAACAATTTTTTATTTCTGTGGATTTCTGTTGATCACCTTAAGAATAACAATGAGAGGTAGCAAAATAAACATTGTAAATATTGATTTCATGCGGAAAAAATCTTTTTACAAAAAACTAAATAAAGGACATGCTGCCTAAATCAGTGTTTCTCAACCACGTTCCTGGAGGACCACCAACACTGCATGTTTTGGATGTCTCCTTTGTCTGTCTCACCCACTACAGCTCTTTCAGTCTCTGCTAATGAGCTGGTGATCTGAATAAGGTGTGTTTGGTTAAGGAGACATGGAAAACACATTCTCAACATGTGGTTGAGAAACACTGGCCTAAATAATATTCAAAAGCGACAATTACTGTGTCCCAAATCATCGTTTTTTAAAAATAAGTATTCCTAAGTTACACGAATTCGCTAATATTTCCAGTAAATCTGAATGTAGATCTTTTGTGTGCAATAACACTGTGCAGACGAGTTCCTCACCGGGTTGTCGGTTTGGTTGATACCGATCAGGAAGACCAGCTCGGAAAAAAACAAGGCAGCCACTAGGTTCTTGTGAATGCTGTGGAGGTTGGAGCGCAGTTTATGTAGTATGGCCAGCAGAATGAAGGTGATGAAGAGGGCCAGGAGTGACGCAGAGACCGTGGTGTAGGTGACAATCTTCAGTGGAAGAACATCACCGTGCTGGACAAGAACAAGACAAAGTTGTAGAAATCCAATTTAAAGACAAAGCTCACCCAAACTAATGATAAATCTGTCACTATTTGCTTTCATTTATTTAGCCTCATATAATGAAAACATGTAAGATTTCATATTTAAAAGAAGCTTTGATAACACTTTAGTTTAGGTCCCAATTCGTGCTATTAACAACCCATTAACTAACACTACTAGCTTAAACTACTGTACTAATTAGCTGTTTATTATTAGTCAGTAAGATAGAAGTTGGGTTTAGGAATTGGGTAGGATTAGGGATGTATTTTTATAACTACTAATGACTAGTTAACTTCTTAATAATAGGCAGGTAATAAGCCAGTAGTTAATAGCATGACTTGTGACTTAAACTAAGCTTTTGTATACAAGATTACAGTAGTAATTGATGACAGACTTTTCATTTTTGCACTATTTTCTTTGAGTGATTTTGGAAAAATATGGCTGTTTTGTACCTCTCTTTTGGAGATGTCCATAAGGACGGCAAAGCTGGTCATGTGATTGCACTGGCAGCTAATGTGAGTGTGGTTCCTAGAGATGATGTCACATCCTTTGGATGACCAGGCGCCTGCCCCACCAGCACTGACACTGAGAAACATAGCAGACTGCCGTTAATTGTGCACACATATTACCTTCTTGGAAGGATAGTTCACCCAAAAAATTGTAAATTACCTGATCATTTTCTCTACCTTCTGTGTTTTTAAAACCTTTGAGTTTCACAAACAAAGATATTTTGAAGAAAGCTCGTTGATCGCACCTATTGACCCACAGAATAGGGGGAAAGCTTGCTATTGAAGTCAATGGGTGCGATCAACCAACATTTTTCAAAATATCTTCTTTTGTGTTCAACAGAAAAAAGAAACATAGACAAGTTTTGAAGAAGTGAAGGGTGAGTAAATGATGACAAAATTGTATTTTGGGTGAACTACCCCTTTAAACTGATTTCTGATGTTTGGTTAGTTTCATAATTTAAGCAATAAAATGTGAATTAATGTGTGCGACTCACCTGATGGAGTGGTTCCAGAAGACACACACAGGTTTGGTTCTCTCCTCAGTCTCTAGAAGGTTATAGTCTAGTGTGATTGGTCGCTCCAGAGGAATGTGGAATGGCTGACCTTCACTGTACACAGTTGCGCTCACGATGGGAGTGTTAATGACTGGGCGATTGGGCACCCTGTGGAAAAAGAAAAAAAAACAAGAATCTTCTCAGCATGGCAACAGAGTGACTGTGGAATGCCACCAAGACTAAATATTTGGACAAACGCTACACAAATGGACGAGCGTTCTGTACCGGAGGCTGCGGCGGTCAGGGTCGTAGTGCTCTGGTAGAAACTGGCCTAGAGTTTTATAGATGATGACTGAAGCCACTGGAAATGAAGGAACGCTCTCAACGTGCCTTTTTCTCTTGTTTGTGGCCTGCTTCTCCTCTTCGTCAGAGTTAATCTGAAATTCTGGATCATCTGTAGGAGAAACTAGAGGAAGAAGAGTATTCATGTGCAAAATGTGGCATTTCTGCATCCGGCTATATTTAATTTGATGACTAAATACTATGGAAAAGCACAGATTATTATTATTATTATTATTATTATTATTATTATTATTATTATTATTATTATTATTTCTTTGAGCAACTATTGACAAGCTAGCTTGTTGTCTACAATTAGCCTAGCACTGCTAATCGTGTAAATGAGTACACCCCATTTTGAAAATGAATATTTTTTATTCATTTCTCAGTGTATATAGATGATATATTTGTGGAGCATTTGAGCAAAACAGGTTTATTAAACAGATGTATTTATTAAATCATATTTTAGTCACTGAACATTTTGTAGAAATAGAAATATAAAAAATTACAAACTACAAAATTTGAACAATTGTTTTGTTTTTGCTTATTTCATATTTTTATTTTAATATTATTCTCTAACAAACTTTAAGGCTTTAAAAAACTATTTTAAGTATTATTATATTTCTTAAATAATCACTCTAGCACATATTTAAATATGTTCATTTTTTAAACACATTTAAAATACAGTACATACATAAGCTATTTTTATAAGTTCATCAAAGATTTCTGTTATATATGACATCCCTAAAGGCACATTTTGATTGTAAATCAATGAATGTGAGTAAAAATATTTGCACTTTCTTTTAAAACTGTTGTAATCTCCTGAGAATCCCCTTTCCATTTAATCTTTTACTCTTTTCCATTTACTTATTTACTTTTTAAAACCATTTTTAATATAATATGAGATTTTGTTTTATGATATTTTACAAGAAACACCAAATTTCTAAAGGGATCAAAGTTTTTGTGGGAAAACTCTAAGGTTTTTTAGGGATGCAATATATTTAAGAGTGAACACAAATGTACTGAAATATAATTTTTCTTCTTATGTATTTTATATCATCACATCTAATTTAGGAGATATCACATATTTATTACAGAATTTCCAAATTCAGTGTCCTTTTGTTACCACAATATAAGTTTTACCTTTATGCTCCGATGATTTAAAGCTGAATTCTGGGAAAAGAACAGAAGACTTGAGGTCTTTGGGACACTCCTGGTCAGTAGTTTGGAAATTGGGTACTTTTGTGTCATCTGGATTATTTGCAATCAAGTAATCCACTGCAAAAACTGTAGAGTCAAAGAAAATAAATGAGGTTAATAAAGAGCTGTCCAGTTTTCAAAACCATGCTTGAAACTATACTTCATTTATATGCAAGATGCTTTTAGCGATGCAACTCACCCATATTCTCAGTTACGATGATGAAGGGTTTTAGGTAAGTCTTCCTCATGTTCTGAGCCACAGTGTTGGCGTATTCCTCAAAGTGTTTGAGCAGATGTGCTGTGCCCCCTTCTGCTCTCTGTATCTGATCCCAGTGCTCTTTATTACTGGTATCCAGGATTGCACTGCCTGCCTTCACTAGGTTCTACAGCATTCAGAAACATATGTCAAGGGTCAAATTCTGGACATTTGAGAGCCATTAGAAGTCTGAATCTGTTCCAAGACTAGACATAATGAATGTGGCCCTAAAACGCATCCTTATCCTAAACCATGTATCATGATAAGCATGTTGATGTTGCCAGATGCGCTTTAAACGTGGGCGTTTTCGTTCTCATGACAGTAGTCACTATACACTGTGTTATTTACACTAATCTGCTAAACCACTAAAAGCATGCAATTTTAGGCTGCTAAAGCCTTTTTTTCAAGCCCAGCAAAGACCAATAGAAAAATCCAATGCAAGTGTAGTTAGTGTGTAAATAATGGTAAAAGTGCTTGCATGTGCAAAAGTTGACAACACAATGCTCAGGGTGTTGATATAATGTATGGTTGATGTATTCAGCTTAGTGTTGTTATGTAGTTGCAGGAGCGTTTAGTATGAAAGCTAGATAAATGCATTTTATAGTTACTTAAAAATCTCTTTATGATATTTTGGTTAGTGATTTCTGCAATGGATACTGCTATTCTAGCCAGCTCTTTTATTTATTACAGGATCTTATCATGTCACATGCTGCATGTGTTCACTATAGACACAGAAACACAATCATTTCTCAACAGGATGTTTAATTTCATGTATAGTGAAAATAGTGTGGGAGAGTGAAGAAGATTTATGGTTGGGTTAGTGATTTATTTACAGATCTCACTCAACTCTATGTACTATATGAGCAATGGTAAGACCAATGCTTCTCCAAACAACCACCACTAGTACATTTTAAAGGTGACATCGGATACAATTTTCACTTTTTTGTGTAGTTTGTGTGTGTATGTGTGTGTGTGTGTGTGTGTGTGTGTGTGTGTGTTTAGTTATGTGTCTGCTGTGCCTGCTAATTTAGACCAGTGTTAATTTTGACAACAAATTTTGAATCAGTTTTAGTCTTAGTCCTATCATACAACCAGTGCAATAAAGTGCAAGATGTGTTTGCCCCAACGTGTTGCTATTTACAGACCACTGCAACCTTAATTTTCCTGTTTTGGGTGTGTTAAGGTGCATTGTTGTGGCGTGTTCTAAGAAACTAAAATAGACTGTGCAATAGACAAGCTGAAAGCAGGTTTAAAGTCCAGCGCAGAGCGCGTTAGTTGTGCGCCTCGCTTAAACATGCTTAAAACACACAGGATGTTTAGCAATACGCAAATATCTTTACAAAGGAAAAAGAATTAAAGGATTAAAGGATTACTTTCTACATAAATATAAAAACCACTGCCCCCATGCCTTCTTCATCTCAGGGTTTTTTTTTTGTGTTTATTCATAACAATTTGCTTTTGTATAATGTTTTTATTATTAGCAGTGTTATTTATTATATGCTTATTTATATTTGTTTTATTAAAACAAGCTTAGATTTGTCCACCTGTCAGGTTTTGGACCATATGGGACATAGCATGTGTGTTTGGATATAACTCATTTGCTGGAAATTGAAACTGAATTTAGAAATAATTTTGAAACAAATCTGTGCACTTAACAAATTAAATTAATTATGTAGGCTAATGGATGTCTGTGCGTAGCTTACAACACCATTTTCTTATCCACCAAAGAGAGAAAGTGAAAGTAAAGGCAGATTGGAGGAGGCTCATTCTTTATTCTCGCGCTGTAGAAGCTCTGTTTAACTGTTTTCTCTCTAGTGAAGCGTTTAGTTTTTCCACTTACAAAGTCCGCCATGTAAATAGCAAATGGGCCATGGTGTGACCAAACTGACTCTTAAAGGGAATGGGAGATGAGACTCTGACTGGTTTATTCCCAAAACACACCCATAACTCATTAAGAGAGTAAGCTCAACCCTGTTAGGCCATGCACCGCGGCGTTCCGTCCATAAAATAGCAAAAATGGATTCTAACATGCCCTTAATGCTTTTGTGCCATGCGCTTTAGACTTTGCGCCTAGACCGTTAAAATAAAGCCCTTAGTCTTTAACTACAATTGCATTTTAATTTTAGTCATATTTTAGACTTCTGAATCGTTTTAGTCTAGTTTTATTCAACTAAATTTCATACAATTGTAGTCGACTAAATCTACTCTAGATTTAGTTGACTAAAATATATTTGGCTTAATTTAAGTGTAATTTAATTAAATATTGTATAAATTTATTTATGTATACAAATATATTAATTTATGCCATTTCATTGTAGTTTAATTAGACAGACGCCCATATGGAAGATGATGTAATCGCAACTCGCATCTACTGTGGATTAGTTACTTTTCAAATGTGTGTGTGTGTGTGTGTGTGTGTGTGTGCGTCATGCATCACACACCAAGATTAATTCTGATTGGATATTTACCAAAACACCTACTTCAATCACTATCTCATCTTATTTTTATTAGTCAACAAAAATGTCAGTATATTTTATTACAGTTGTCATCATCATCACTTAATTTTTATTTAGTTTTTGTTTAGTTTTCGTTGGTAGAAACTTGCTTATTACGAAAATTATGATGAAAAATTTTTGTCAACGAAATGAACACTGGTTCAGACAGAGTTTTCATAAACTAGCTGTACCTACAATTTGTCTAAAATATGCAAGTATATATACCACTGTCACTTATTTATTGATGTTTTACATTTTACATTAATGATGGCGGGCTGCAATGTCAAGCAAATTATACATGATGATTAGCCTGGAACCATCTCAAATTGTTATCTGCCTAATGTGGAAACAGTTTTGAATTTCAGTAATATAGGCATAATTCATCAAAAACCCAAGGCTAGGTTGAGCATTGTGTGTGCTGCAATGGTTTAGCTTCTTAAGAATGGATCGTCAAGCGAAAAGGCTCGCTGTAGACCAAGGCGTTTTTGACTGGATTAAAACTGTGATGGAGTGATGCAATGGCGCAGTAGGTAGCACAATCGCCTTGCAGCAAGAAGGTCGCTGGTTCGAGTCTCAGCTGGGTCAATTGGCATTTCTGTGTGGAGTTTGCATGTTCTCCCCATGTTCGCGTGGGTTTCC
This sequence comes from Danio aesculapii, assembly GCF_903798145.1. Taxonomy (NCBI): domain Eukaryota; kingdom Metazoa; phylum Chordata; class Actinopteri; order Cypriniformes; family Danionidae; genus Danio; species Danio aesculapii. The sequence goes on along the minus strand of NC_079438.1, from coordinate 30,694,655 downwards.
TCCGGGTGCTCTGTTTTACCCCACAGATCCAAAAACATGTGGTATAGGTGAATTGGGTAAGCTAAAAAACATTAACCGTAGCGTATGTGTGTGAATGAGTGTGTATGGATGTTTCCCAGTGATGGGTTGCAGCTGGAAGGGCATCCGCTGCGTAAAACATATGCTGGATAAGTTGGCGGTTCATTCTGCTGTGGCGACCCCAGATTAATAAAGGGACTAAGCCTAAAAGAAAATGAATGAATGAATAAGACTGTTTATTTGCACTGCCATTTTCATGACTTTTCGATAAGACTCTACAGAATCTTATAAACCTGTGTAAAATGGACATCCGATGTCACCTTAAAGCATAAGATTATATTGAGGAATGAGTAAATATGAACTCAACCTCATTGAATTTGGCGTCCTGCATGGCGGCCAGGTTAAAGCCCTGCTGCTGGCTCTCATAGTGAAGGATCGAAGAAAGTAGCTGGTAGGTTGTCTTGACGTCATTGCCATAGAAAGAAGAGGTATGATCAGTTGCATTTTGCAACATGCGAGCGATATCTCTCGATTTCTGGCCATCCATTGAGGATTCGTTGCGCTGCAAATCGTCATTCTGGTTAGAAAGAGGCGAACAAAAGAGATGTTTCAACACAATATTACAGCAGCTGTAACTGATTTAGTGGCTAATTTGTACAATCTCATTGGTACATTGTGGTATAATTTGCTCATCCCAGTGATGGTTGGGTTTAGAGATTGGATTTGGTAAAAATTGCATGTTCTTGTCTGAATTAATTTATACAAGCTAGCCAATTTAGTGCCAATATGTAAAGGAGTTACTTTTATTTTTTTTTGAAATTGAGTTTTTATTTCCAAACATGAAAATATACAATTTTTACAATCAGATGGAAAAATACTAAAAGATAATACTAAAAGGTAGAATCCCAAAGTTTTTGCACCTCCGGACATTCCCACAACATATGTAAAAAGGTATCTGGATGCTGTGGTTCACAGAATAAAGGAGTTACATTTAAGAGCAAGATAGATAATTCTATAATTAGCCTGAACTATTTGAAATGAGAACTGATTATTAAAACATCTAGATGTACCATTTTCTTGAGGTGTGAGAATGTGATGGTGGTACAGTTGAAGAGTTCAGGGGGCAGCCATCCTTTCTCATCATTGCAGTGTCTGACCGCTGTGCCTAAACATAGCAAGAAAAAAACGAATCATTTTTAAAAATGTGATAAATACATAAAAGATATACATTTTACAAACATAATTAAATTCTTTTACTGAAAGAACGGTTTCAAAGGTTTCTCAAGACCTCATTCCAACAAGCAACTGGGTGAATGTGTCTTTATACAAGCGCTGCCAAGCTGTGTCCCACAATGCTTTGTGTTTGCCAACCAGCTCCCTCCAGAGACAAGGCCTCATTAACATTCAGTTACCCCACCAATGAAAAGATCTAACTGCAGACTTCTGCCAATGAGAGGTCTTTGTTAACAGTCTGGGTAACGTAAATGTAGGCTGAGGCAGTGCCAAACGACAGAAAGTCGCTGAAAACGCTGGCATTTGAAGAAGATTCGGCCCATTGTTTCTCTTGAATGAGAACCAGTGTAGCAGGCTAACAAAATCTAATGTGATCAAATCAGCAATAAATCAAGAATTAAAACATTGTGAATAGGCCTGTCATGATCAATTTTGATGTGCGTTATGATGTCATACAAATTTTTCATAGGTTACATGTGATGTCACACAGTGGTGCGGCTGCCATTTTTGTGACCAAACTGTACTGTCAATCTGCTGCGGTGCTGAAAAAGCTGAATTATGTTATGTTGCTTTAGTAGTGCCAGTAAACTTAACTACTTTTCATGACATAAACGTCTCCTGATGTAATTGATAATAATGTGCATTACCAACAGGCTGTCCAGTTCCGTGATTATGCTTGCGCTACTCGACTAATGTTAACCCTTTGTGGAGACAGCCACAAAGAGTCAAACCACACCGCTTGACTTTATTTATTACTAAATAAAACCCACAGTGTTTTTGTTATAATCGTGGTTAAACAAATAAAAAAGCCTCTCTACACGTTTAAAGGATATCTTACTCTTATTTGCACTACCTAAAATGATGAAGCATGCTGCTGCTACTTGTGAGTTTTTCACTGTCATTAAAAATGCAAAGCTGCATAGTTCTATGCTGGACCGTAATCATATTTTATTAACTGTCCTTCACACACCCGTACTGTAGATCGCTGTGGTGAACGATCTGTCCAGAAATGCCCTGGGATCTGTTTTCTGTATTTGTTGACGGACTTATGTGTTGCTCTTTAAGAGAGCGTGCTCTCTCTTATTTGGGTCAGAAACACGCGAGCACCATATGCGATCTGCCATGTTTATGACACAAATAAACATCGTGGATGTGATGTGTTAATTCCTGAGATCTACATCACTTTCTGTGATCAGGTACACTTCATCTTCAAATACATAATTTAGCATGATAAACACTTCCTGATGTGTAGTAGTGATAGTCTTCACCTGAAAGCTTCGCTGCTTTTTGGAGTGCATTGTAAACAACTGAGATATACATTTCACAGGTGTTGAAGGTTATTACTACACTTTATGGTTCAGCAAATCACCAGAATGTATTTTCTTTAAATACTGTTGTTTTTGAGTGAGTTTTCTGATCCCCAGTATTTGGCAGTATGTCCTAAAGTCTGTGGCCACGGCAAACAGTAGTGAAGTTGTGAATAAATGTACAGAAAAGGAAGCTGAGACAGACATCATTTGAAGGAACAAAACACAGTTCGAGGTATCATCAGAAGCATTATAACCAGTACTTGTTTATTTTTTAAGAAAATTTAAATGAGAAAAATCTCATTTAAATGCGCTGCAGTTGTGAGTGTAAACATATCGGACACAAATATGGCGGTGAGCCTAGCGGAAGTGACGTTTTTGGTCCCCATGTATAGCAATTAGTCATACTATTATCAGTTTATATAATGATTATACAAACAGCATATAAATAGGCATAAACCCTTTCAAGGGACAAAAACGACATGTAAATGTACTTGTAAACTTGTTTCTTTTCTGGTCTGTAGCTTGTTTTCAGGAAAATGTAAAAATTCCCCTTTTCTTAACTTGCTATTAAGCATTGGAAATCAAGCTATTAAGCAGCTGAAATGTTGCAGATGCCCACTTTTTATGTAAACCTGGTGGCTGATATATATTGCATCACCAAAAATCATTGAGTATTGCAAGATTAGTCTATATATTGATTATTGTGACAGGCCTAATTGTGAACATCTAAAATGTGTAGTAAATAGGTCACGATTCAAAAATGGATGATGTTTGTAAATATCAGCAACTGAATATTAGCATAACTGTTGAAATAAAGTAATTGATGCTTACACCACATGACAAAAAGTTTTTAATATCAAATCTGTCATTGATTAAAACTCAAATGTGTCTCTCGTTTTCATTCCTTAGCTTAAATACAGTAATTTAGTCACAATAAAAAGGCTTGTTTCACTCACCAATAGATCCCTTTGGGCAATTCATTGCTGCCGGGAATCCAAAATTAGTCCTTGGCCACCATATTCCAGAATCAAAGGCTTTTGGGCAGCCCTCATATCCAACTAATAGGTTTAAAGACAGGAAACATTATGATAGTATTATATTTAAATCATTCTCTAAAAAGATACTTCAGATTTAAAAATGAAAGTAAATCAGTACGTACCCTCACAGCCGGTGCTAGTCACTTCAGAGAAAGGGTTGTCACATCGGTTGCACTGTCGCCCAATTACACCTGCCTTGCAAGGGCACTGTCCCGTTTCGGGGTCACATGTGCGCGAGTTGGCGCCCAAATGGAAGCAGTCACAGGGGAAACAGGTGTCACTGTCTTTTGGCTGATAGTAGTTGTCCTGTGTGAAAGAAACACTATGTAACAATCTCTAATGTTCAACTTTTTTTGTTTGTATTTTTTGCAGGTAAAATGAGAAATTAGACATCATGTTGTGTCAATCACATTTTGACACTTTCATTTATCTAAACAAAAAAAAAAATGTGTTCTGCACAAGTGTTCTGCACAATTCTTTCATGTTGTCCTAACACACATGGACTAAGTTAACTTAAGTATATTTTACAAATGTGAGTGGATTGAACAAAAAATTGTGTTGATTCATCATTTTTTTTCGCAGCAGTAGCAAGTGGTTTGAGTGGTGTTTTGGCATTATTCAGCCACACTATAAGCAAAAGCCAAAATCTAGAACGGCGTCTGACAAAGGAATCCATGTCGGCACACAACACAGAGTACTTTCTGACAAATAAGGGGTAATATGAAGACAGAATGCGGCGTAGGGTTAAGAAGATCTTCTGTAGCATATTGTACAATTAAAAACATTTATTGTTCAATCTATTTATTTAGAATCAACTGGAACAACATAAGTCTTAAGTTTATTTTGGGACAGCATAATTGTTTTATGTACAATCTACTTAAATTTGTCAAAACCAATAACCTTAAATGATTTCTGTTGAGAAAACATGAATGAATTGTGTGACACCCTGCATTTTTTTCAGTGTATGCTGTTTTTGTACTGTGCATTTTCCCATGCCAATGTTTGGTGTGTGCTTGTGTGTCTCCATTCAGTACTTTCAACATATTGCCAGACTGTCCAGTATGAATCTTTACTGTTTCTTACTACTTTTCAATATGTACAAGCATCACTGCGTTTCAACTGCATTTTGTATTGTTTTGCGTTTCTTTCTTTTTTTTTATCAAACGGATTCAATACATTATCACTTTGTGCATGATCATTTTTTTTTTAGCACAAACACTTCAGACATTTAATATTCAATCAAAACATTAACAAATACATATTTTACTAAGACAATAAACTTAGAGAAGATCAGATAAAAAAAAAAATTAAAAGATATATATACTAATATTATACCTTGCAGCGGCATTCTCCAGTAGTCTTATTGCAGTCAGGATTAAAACCTTTGCTGACATCACAGTTGCAAGGACCACACATGGGGTTTCCCCACCAACCACGAGGACAGGGTTTTTCAACTCTGGGTGGAGAAAAAAAAACAGTCATTTATAGTATGATGGAGTACAAAAAGACCACTATACTAAAAAAAAAAAATACTTTGAAGCAACTTTTAAAAAAGTCCTGTAATTTGTTACAACTTAAATTATATCTTTTTTCTCTAAGTATAATTTAACTTTGGATCAAATTTTAAAATGTAATTTAATCTACATAAAAAATATTTATTATGGTCAAGACAATAACTCACACAAAGTAATAAACAATGCATATAGACTTTTTTTAACTGTGGTACAACATAGATATTTATAGGAAAAATACTTTTTACTTTTTATTAATTTAATTACAGTAAATAGTTACTTTAAACTTAATTATGCCCAACACTGCAATCAACTACTGTAATAATTTAGCAATTTCTTGATTATTTATTCAATATATAATGCAGTAATAAACATACTGAAATTAAGTAAAATATATGTTTAAATATATATCTATATATATCTATCTAACTATCTATATATATATATATATATATATATATATATATATATATATATATATATATATATATATATATAGAGAGAGAGAGAGAGAGAGAGAGAGAGAGAGAGAGAGAGAGAGAGAGAGAGGGAGAGAGAGAGAGAGAGAGAGAGAGAGAGAGAGAGAGAGAGAGAGAGAGAGCGCGAGAATGTCTGCGGTCTGGAGGTATTATAAAGTTGATGATGACAACATTGCCATAGCAAACTGTGAGATATGTAAACTTGGGATTGGCTGCCGGGTATTTTAAGTTGAGGTGCTATTTGTTTTTATATTAGATTTTTTTTATATTTACTGTTGCACTAAAGTACAAAAGTGAAGAATTGATGTTATTTATTACTTGATTGTTCAAGCTACATCACAGAAGTGTTCTGTTTGTTAACGGAGTTTTTGAATGTTAAAATAAGGTGAATTAAATGAAACATAAGGAACATCCTGGATCTGTTTCTTCACTCTTCTTTATTCTTTTTTTATGTATTATAGAAGTATCGGGTTTAGGTATTGGTAGATACTCAAATTCAAATGATTTTCTTTTCGGCTTAGTCCCTTTGTTAATCTGGGGTCGCCACAGAGGAATGAACCGCCAACTTTTGTTTTACGCAGCGGATGCCCGTCCAGCTGCAACCCATTACTGGGAAACATCCATCACACTCATACACTACGGACAATTTTAGCTTACCCAATTCCCCTATAGCGCATGTCTTTGAACTGTGGGGGAAACCGGAGCACCCAGAGGAAACCCACGCCAACACGGGGAAAACATGCAAACTCCACACAGAAATGCCAACTGACCCAGCTGAGGCTCGAATCAGCGACCTTCTTGCTGTGAGGTGATTGTGCTACCCACTGCGCCACCATGCTGCCCTCATCTCTAGTATATATATTATTTCAAAAAGCACAGCACGATTCTTACAGACACAGCCAACGTTTTTTAACGTTATATACGTTCTTTTTTTCTCACTATTGTAAAGTGATGTCATTATGATAAAGTAACCAGTGAGCTGCACTCCTTTAACTATGTTTATATTACATTCTATTGGGAGATGTGAGAAATATAGAACAAAATTCTTATACAATTAAACCTGAACATCTCGCTCTTAAATCACTGATGACTCAACTAAATAAATCAATGTTAAACAAAACTGTTCTATCCGTGGCTGGCAAGATTTGTCATGGTATAGGGATCAAGAGATTAGATGTGCAGGTTGGCAGACTTCAGACGATAAGTAAAAAACCCAACACTGAAACAGGAGGGGGCCCGTTTGTGTGACTCTCCACTCAAGTAAACAACTTTTAAAATGGGTTTTCATGGGTGGTCGTGGACTCCTCTACAGGTGTATGTACACATCGTTGATCCTGTGCTTTACTCATAAAGCAGGTGATTTAGAAAAGCCACATTCGGCAAACATACTCAAAAGATTTGATAGGAAAATAGGTCAGCTGGGTGCAAAAATGCAAATGCGATGAACCATAAAATCATGCATATTTGGAATTGTACAATAAATATGCTTATCAGCTTAGAAATAAGAGAAGAAATGTTTCCCATATTCAATGCTGTTGATGTCAAAGGTAAGTAAATGTTTATTTGGTAGAAGTTATGAGTAATCGGTAAAATTGGGTAAATTGACTATACATGACATAATATATATATATATATATATATATATATATATATATACTAACATTAATAGCTTAAAGTTAAATTTGAAGGCTTAACTAGTTAAATTAGTCAAATTAGGATAATTAGGCAAGTCATTGTATACAGATTGGTTTGTTCTGTAGTCAATTGAAAAAATAAATAAATAAAAAAAAATATTATATATATATATATATATATATATATATATATATATATATATATATATATATATATATATATATATATATATATATATATATTAGGGGGGCTAATAATATTGTCCTTTTAAACAAATGTGGTCATTTGACGATGTAAGGATGAATTTAATTGCAGTAAATAACTTTATTACAGTAAATAAAATTTTACAGCAATTCAGATGTAATTAAATGAAAATAATGTGTTACTTAGTAACATGTTATACCCAACACTGGTTAATGGCTATTTTCTAAATACAAAATAATTATAACAAAAAACTAATAGCATCAAGTAGAAGACTATTTCACTGTAAAAAAACAAACAAACAATGACTCTATTAAAATTGTAAATCAAAATTGCGTTTTTGAGTTGTCAACTAGTTGTAGTTGTCAACTTTTGAGTCAACTAGAGTTGTGCTACAAGTAGTTGAGTCAAGTTTTTTTTTTTTTTTTTTACAGTGTCTGAGATCAATACATTTTCATTGTGGACACTACAAGACTTAACATTCGTTTTCTGCAATCCTCTCCTATAAAAAAGAGCAGACTGCAGGGCCGCATGGTGCTTATTAAGTGAGTGTCAGCTGCTAGCAGCGTGTTTGGGGCTTAATCTAATAGAGGACAGTCATGTCAACAGAATGAATGAGGAACCAGAGCCAAAAAATGCCCCATGTGTGAGTGATGAGACAGCGTGACATTCATTGATCTGCCGGTTTAGCAGAATAAATGTGAGACAAAAAAGAAACTGTAATAATTCTGCAGAGCTTGTGTAGACTTGTGTTAGGGTGTATTGTGCTGTTGTCCCAACATTGTGGAGAAGAGCCAACACAATACCTGACACTCCCACAAACACAAGCCTCTGGAATCAAGATGCAAACCATGCTAATACTTTAGGTTAAGTAATAACTTACACCCTTTACTACCGGCTTATTACCTGTCTTAATTTTAAAGTCTAATGAAGCTAGTTGCTTTAAAAGTATGTCCATATATGTCCATCAGCTTTATTAAAATTAAGGCGGTAGTTCACCCAAAAATGAACATTTTCTGTTAATTTACTCACCCATGGGTCATCCAAGACTTTTTTTTCTTCAGTAAAACATTAAAGAAGTTTTTAGCTGAATCTGTGGTTCTTAGTGATTTATAAAATGGCAGTGAATGGTGACAGAATTTTTAGATTATAAATAAACACATATAAACGAGTCTAAATCAATAGCAGCAGCTCCTGATAAAAAGCTGAGGTCTTGTGAAGCAAAATGATTGGTTTGTGTAAGAAGATTAACATTATTTAAAGTATTATTATCTTCAAGTCCAAGTGTGTGTCCTTTCGTCATCAAATCAACTGGACTACAATCGGACTACATTCGCACATGTGCCGATATCTGTTTGAACCAGCTGTGGATCAAAGCACATAACGTTATAAATAATGTTCAATTTATTAAATGGAATGATCATTTCGCTTCACAAGACCGCAGTGTGTCATCAGGAGTCACAGCTATGGATTTTGACTTGTTTGTGTGTGTTTGTTTATAATCTAAAAAATCTATCATTATATGAATCCCCAAAGACCACAGATTCAGCCACAGATTTAATGGGTGAGTAAATGAACAAGTTATTTTTGGGTGAACTATCTCTTTAACCAGAATAAACCAGTTAGTAGCTTATCTCAAATGCTACTTACTTGTTCTCACAGTACTGTCCATAGTAGTCCTGACTGCACTCGCATGTGTATCCATGAGAAGAGCTTGGTTTGCGAACACATGTGGACAAATGCTCACACGGGTTCAGATGACAGGCATCAACGCAGTCTCTGCCGAAGAAACCTGTGTATGTGTGTGATATAATAAGAGAGGGAGAGAGAGAAGGCGTTGTATGAGCATGTGTAAATAATCTACAATCGATGCAGTAAATGTGATGCAGTTGTTGTACCAGGATCACAGGTGCAGGTGTGTTCGTCTGTGCATTGGCTGTTCTCAGGACAGTTGATGGCGTCGCAGTTATCGCTCATGTCACAGCCGTCCTCCACGCGGATCTTTTGTGCGTGGTGCATGTTGATGTTAGCCGTACTGGTGGCCATTTCCCCCATTCTTATACCCTGTGACGTGTGTACAAATAGCCAATCAGCTTTCATGTAGACTTGAGGATTTATTCTTTTTTCTCAGCTATTTTCTTCATAGTTATACATTGACTTCATCATGATCACAGAATGTGGTAGGATTTTGATTGTAAAAATACAGTTTTATTTGTATAAAATTATAACTGTTGTCTTAACCTTTCATGGAAACTATGATTATGATTATTGTTAATAATAAATTTTAAGCACCAAAATACCATATTATAATGATTTCTGAAGAATCAGTTCACACTAAAGACAAGATTTCAAGATTATTACAAGATTATATACAAGATTATTTAGCCAAATTACAAGATTACAAGAAGCAATACAATTTTTAAACATTAGAATAGAAACATTTAAATAAAACTGTTTTTCACTGTATTATTTAGCTATATTTTTATGTACCATCAAAATACATTGTTAGCTGTCGACTGATCTTCTTCAACTTAACATTTTCACAATACATGTGTTTGTTATTTATGTGTTAAATTAATAATAATAATAATAATAATAATAATAATAATAATAATAATAATAATAATAATAATAATAATAATAATAATAATAATAATAATAATAATAAATAAAAACACTAATTATTACAGATATGTTTCCCGGTCCCTTTTTTATTACATATAAAAATAAAACATGTATTTATGAACTTGTATAAACTATATACTGCTACTAGATATATTTTAGCCGCACCTGCATGCAACCCTTAAACCCCTGCTGGACAATGTCACGCTGGCCATGAAGTCCACCAATGAATAAACTCTTCAGCTTGAGTCCAGGAAGCTCGTTTCCGATCTCTGCTGACTTCTGTAAAACACACAAAGTACCTCAGTAAGCAGATTTCCCATAAGAACTGCTTTGATTTGCTGAGACGGTGTGCCACAGAACTGACCGTGAACATGTCGTAGTCCAGAAACACTTGTGCCATGTACTTTGTGTCCTTCCCATCTTTGCTGCTCCTCAGCTCCACGAGCAGGTGATGCCATTCCCCATCATTCACTCGGACATCTGCGAAATCCAGCACGGCCACCTTCTGCTCTCCCAGAAGCACTTCAAACTGCACATACTTGTCTCTTATCTTAAAAAAAGTAATCATAGTGTGTATATACATACAGTTTAAAAACTGTTATTTAATGATTTACCAGAACATCATATTAAAGAAACACTACCATTAAGAATTTGAGATTTACATTTTTTTCAAATCATTTAGCCCATATCCGGGTCTGGCGGTAGCACTTTTATTTTAATTTAGCATAGATCATTGAATCAGATTAGACAATTATCATCTTGCTTAAACAAATTTGTATATATTTTATATTGCAATATATATATATATATATATATATATATATATATATATATATATATATATATATATATATATATATATATATATATATATATATATATATATATATAATTTTATATATTTGCCTCTTTAAAATGATAAATTTATCTAAATAATTTATAAATTATTAGTTTTTTTTTTTTTTTTTTGAGCGAGATGCTAATGGTCTAATCTGATTTAATGATTTATGCTAAGCTAAGCTAAAAGGATCGAATGGATTCATACATAGTAAAACTGAACTGTTTAACTCCAGTGGGCCCAAAAAATATTTTCAAAGGAGTAGAGTTTCTTAAAAGGCACAATATGTATGTTTAGTTGATAAATTTCCTGATACATTTCCTTTTATGTAAAGCTTGACTCTTTAAAAATGGTAGAATTATCAAGGGGTAGAGTTGGGATTGTTCCTAAGTATTTAGATAGGTAAGAAGGTGAGTGCTACCTTTGTAATTTTGTTTATTATTAAAGTAATGTATTTAGTGGTGTCAGATATTCCAAAGATTTGATTAAAATTTTTGATAGTAAGATTAAGAAGGTAAGCTTTTTGATTCCACTCTTGTTCTTTTCCCCCTTATTACATTATTGTTTATTTTCTTTTTACTCTTTTCTTTATTATTTTTGCATTGTAAATATCTGACACATGGCAGCTGTTTGTTGGCTTTACTAGTTTGAAAATTGGAATGAATGAATGTTGCTCTGGCATCTCCTTGCTCATTTCTACTTATCCAGCAATAATATCATTTTCTAAATGTTGCATTTTTTCCCTCTAGATGCCTTATTAAATCATAACATAATACAATTATCCCAAATGTTTAGAACTGGAAGTGGTGGACTGTGGCATATTAAAGGCGCGTCATGCTTGTCTCTTTTCATGAATTGCTTCAACATCTTGCTTCACTTTACGGCTTTCAGTCTTTCCTAGCTTCGAACTACAATGATAAGCGTTAAATGCTTTACTTATCCATCAAATTGATTTCTGCAAGAGTTCCGTAGGAGGTTATGAAAACCACAACTCCCATGACTCCACATTTAGTCATACCGTTATCAAAATATGCCTTTGTTTGTTGTGAATAAACGCGCCATCTAGTGGCCAAAATTACATACTGTAGATTTATGTATATTCATATCAATTAAGAATAACTTTTTTGCCAATTGTACACTTACCAGAAGGTTGATTTGGGACGTGTCACCGGCGTTCACCTGCATCAGGGTTGCTGTTTGGCTCGTTTGTCTGGTGCGAAACATCAGGCCAATGTACCAGGGCACAGCGATGGTGATGTCAGGATCATTCCATGACATCATGGCGTGACCGTCAAAATGCTGCCTTGAAGGCATGTCTGGAAGAAAGAAATAGTTTGTGAATGTCTGAAAATATTTCATTAAATGAGTTTTATTAAAAAAATACATTAATACTGTGAAATAGTAATAATTTTGTTAGAATATATCTGAATTATATATATATATATATATATATATATATATATATATATATATATATATATATATATATATATATATATATATATATTCATATATATATATATTCAATCTGTGATGGAAAGTCTGTTTTTTTTGTGGCCATCTACATGATGCTATTTCATCCATAAAAGTTGATTTTAAAGGTTTAATTTATTTATTTCATATTTATATGGGAAAATGGACAAATATAAAATAAAATGCTCTTTGGAATCAGAATTGCCTCTTTCTAATTGTCACTAAATAGTAATAACAAGCAGAAAATAATGAATTGCAACTTCGATGTAAACTAAAAGCTCCCACCCAACCTGATCTTCCTGTATATCTTCCTATAAAATATATTAACATATAAAAACACTGCATTGTCAAGGAAATCTGACTCTTTAATCTTTTTTTCCACTAGCATATCCTTTGGCACAATGTCTGGTCTCCATTTAAATGGACTGTAGACAAAATGACTAGCCTAACCATTGTCCTAACCCTAACCTTATCATGAAATGTTTATAATTTTTTCAAATATTTTTAACAAATCAAAAGTATTTTTCCCAATATTTGGACACATTTTTTAAGAGTGCATTTTAATCACAACACTTGTGATTTGCTTTTGTTTAACTCTTTAATCTAAATGTGAACGTCATAAAGGCATGGAAAAATAAAACGGCAGTAAGCCGGAAGAATGGAAGTGGATCGGAAGCACACATTTTTCACCACTTCATGTATTATTTGGTGATTTATTATTGTTTTTTAAAGAATTCCATTTGATATCATCTTAATTTTGATGCATTTCACTTGGTAAATTGCCTGTTACCTATAAACAAGAGAATCAAATGAAAGCTAATGGAGTGAAATGTGTTCTAAAACAAAGCCTGCAACCATATTTCCACAGCTTTGTAATAGTTTTAATATCTAATTTCTAATAACTAATATCTTTTATCTTTGCCATGATGACAGTACAGGATATTTTACTAGTTGTTTTGATACTAGTATTCAGCCTAAAGTGCAGTTTAAAGAATTAACTATGGGTTTTTTAAGTAAATTAGGCAAGTCATTGGTCAAAAGTGTTTTTTTCTACAGGATCTTGACAAGTATGTCATAACACCTATAACAGTTAATGGAGTGTAGAAGCCCTGAACAAGCTGAGAATCATCAGAGCTGTTCTCCCTTCCACCATTTGATTTGTGTGCGGGCAAATCACATAGCAGAAGCCTGATCACATGGAAACTGTACAGTAGAGTTTCAGAGTCAAGTGAGGTCTCAAGATGTCAGAAAGAGTGTGAAGAATCTCCACACAAGCATAATTGGGATTAGCACACTTCTGGGGCTAGAGATAAGTGATAGAATTACATTCAAGACTCAACAACAAGCGAGACTTGCATGACTTCGTACCGATACTGATATTTCCAGTTAAATAAATATGTAAATAATTCAACTAAAAACCTTAAGGTTTACCAACTTGAGGTACACCCCAATCAATTTGTGAAGACAAAAATATTACATATTTCTTATAAACAGGAAAAATCAAGGAGCTCATATAAAATATTACATTTAGTTTTTTAGATTTTTTTTTTTTTTTTTTTTTTGTAAACTCTGGAAATTGGAAATTTTGAATTTAAATGTATATTTTTTCTTATGCTAAAGTCACTACACTTATTTTATGGAATAATTAGACAGACCCTCTAAGATTTCAAAATTCTGTGACTGCTGAATTTTAAAAAATATTTAGAAAGTGTCACAACAATTTTGTAAAGCTTGCATTTTTTTTTTCAACTTAGATTTCCAGCATATTTTGGTTAGCCAGGATACTGTTTGAATTTCCATCGTGCCACAGAGCCACATCTGCATAGTTTTACATTAAAACAACAGAAAACATTATAGTATATGCATATAGAATGTGTGCCTCTAGATTCTCATCCTGTGTGTAATCTGTTAAACTTCTAAATATATATTGCATTTATCCATATGCTCTCATAAACATAGGTCTTTTCTATATATACATATGACTTAGCATTTATTTTTCAAACATGATTTAATTTTAGTTGACTAAAGCCAAATAATGTTATGATTATTTAATATTTTAGGCTACTTTAAATAACAGACGTTTATTGGCCCATCAAATTTGTTGTTGATAGAACAAAAAGCAGCTCAATTTAACTTTGTGGTTCAAAACTTTAGCCAATATATATGTTGAGATTTGATAAGTTTGAGATTCTGATGGTATGATAACCTTGGATAAAAAAATATCACGGTTTCACGGTATAGTGATAACTGCTCTAAAATATGTTCTTTTTTTTGTCTGGGTAAAATAACATTTAAAATATTTTGGAACAGTAAACATGCGCCATTAAAATCTGCCTGGAGTAAGAAACACAGATGCAAGAAGCTGGCAGCTACAAAGTGTGTGCAAATGCTGTTATGTTTCTAAAAATACTTTATATTCTTGGTTTAATTAATAAAAATAAATACAAATAATAAGTAAATAAAATTCAATTTGTGTCTGTGCATCACTTAATGACGTGTGGCTAAAAGGCTAAAAAACTGAATGAAGCAGTTGTTAAAAAAACAAAAAAACAACAAAAGGAAAACTTAGAAACCGTACAAACAGTATGACAGAAAACCAGACTTTGGTGGTTTTAAAACCTTGACTTTTCTGTACCGCGGTAAACCTTAAAATCGGTTATCGTCCCATGCCTAATGGATGTAAAGAAATTATATTTAAATAATAGTATATCATGATGGGATTTAAATGCGTAATTATTATAAAAAACGAATGCTGTGCAATTTTAATTATGATGGTCAAAAGGCCTACCAAACCTATTACATAAGTAAATATGCCATATTTGATTATTTTAGCAGGATTGCTATTGTTAAAGAGAATGTTATCACAGTTTTTCTTTATTTTTGATCATTTAGTATCAAATATGTTAAAGTAGTCTTTATTGAGATGTAAACACTTGATTACTGCTGCAAATGTTTATCATTTCAATCAAAAAAATAGTTTTATTGATTTATTTTATTGAGTAAAATCTTGAAGGTACTGACTAGAGGGACTGACATTTTCACATTTTACAAGTGAATAAAATATAACACTCAATATGCACTCCAAAAAATGTTGTTGATCCCTTTACAAACTACTTTTATTTATTTTTTTCTATTTAAAATCAGCTGAAACCATTTAATTCTTGAATTTTGGGGACAACTTAATTGTTTTGTGTTTAATGCACCTAAAGTTGTAAAAACAATTAAGTTAATATAGCATGAAGGAATTGTTTGGAACCCACCATTTTTACACATTGTAAATCCACACAATTCCTTAATGCTGTCCCAACAAAAATTGATTAAGTGAACAATGTTTTTTTTTACAATATGAAGGTAGATTGAACATAAAACAATTAAGTTGTCCCCCAAAAATTTGAAGAACTATGTTGTTTCAGCTCACTTTAAATAAGTAGTTTGAACAAGCAGCAAAATATTTGAGTTTGACACAAAAATCTCTTTTAAAAAAATGTCACATTCCTGAAATTTGAAGATGCTTAATGAACTCGTGCGCATAATTCCCAATGACACTGACTGAATTTTGAGTTGCCGCCAAGGAACTGCCTGCCATTGCAGACCGAATTACGTGCTTTACTAGCGATGGACACTCTATCTGTGCTATGGCACTAGTGTAGAGGTGATAATATCTAAATGATGCTTTTGCTTGCGCTGGAATCAAGCCATTAGCTCTAAAACAGCACTAGTATCCTGTAACGAAAAACAAGCCTCCAAAACAGGGCTACTCTAGGCATCCGTTTAATAAAAATGACACCCTTTTCCTGGCAGGCATGTGTCTCTGCCAGAATATAAAACTGGAGAAGGTTGTTTCAGTCAACACGCTTGTCTGTCGGATGATGACATATATTGAACATCCAAGGTTTATAATGAAACGCTGCCCCGACAGGCCTGTGACCAATGTGATTCACACTATCTCCATTACAGAAGGTCCGATCGTCACCCAAAAAACAGCCACTGGGGATGTGAGACACACTATCATTTGGGTTGTTCAAACACATGCAATCACACCCACTTTCACACACATCCCTCAATTAATCATATGTAAAGTCCTGTTATGTATCAGTACATTGACTGACAGAAATGGCAAATTTTATTGGCCTGTAAACCGTGACAAACATATGTTTCCATCCCACAAGAGTACTGGCTTCTTAAAGTGGTAGTTCACCCCAAAATTAAAAATCTGTCATCATTTACTCACGTTTTATTTGTATAAACCTCTATTTTGCTAAACAACAAAAGAAGAAAACCTGTAACCATTGACTTCCATTGTTTTTTCCTACTATGGAAGTTGATGGCTACAAGTTTTCAGCTTTCTTCAAAATATCTTCTTTGGTGTTCAGAATAAGGAAACACAAAAAGCTTTGTAATCACTTGAGGGAGAGTAAATAGTCAGTAAATTTTCACTTTTGGGTGAACTATCTCTTTAAATGCACCAAACAATGAGGTAAGAACAGAAAATTCTGCGCTTGCTGCAATGGTTGTGTAAACCTGGCAAAACTTTACAGTAATCTAGACTGACATGTACTTTAAACCTGACAATTAAACTTGCAAAACCTAATGAGTTGTCTATCTAGATCTTTTTCGGGCATCTCGGGGCTTGATATGAAGGCTGTTTCAAAAAGTGTCTTTGGAAAGTAGTATATCTTAAAGAGGCAGTTCACCTAAAATTGAAATTTCTGTCATTACTTACTAAGCATTATTTACAACCTGTTTAAATTTCTTCTGTTAAACAGAAAAGAAGATATTTTGAAGAATGCTGAAAAAGTATAACCATTGCCTTCCATAGTATTTGTTTTCCCTTCCTTTTCTAAAAAATACCTTCTTCAGTGTTCAACAGAAGCTCATAAAAGTTTACAACCACTTGAGGGAGAGTAAATAGTAAATTTTCAATTTATGGTGATCTATCCCATTAAGAAAAGTTGTTCTAAAGGGACAGTTCGCCCAAAAATGAACATTTCCTCACCATTACCTCTCCCTCAAGTGGTTGTAAACCTTTTATGAATTTCTTTCTTCTGTTGAACTCAAAACAATATATTCGGAAGAACATTTGAGCAGTCATTGACATCCACAGTCTGAACAAAACATACTATGGAAATTAGGGGCTGTTTATTACCCCGATGTTCTTCAGCATTTGTTTCATTATGTTGGAGTTATCTCTTATTTGTTGTCTCTATCCAACAATAACTTGATGTCATTATTATTTTTTATGGTTGTCAGGATCCCCAAACATCATTTAATACCAATATTTTTTTTATTTTTACACTGGACTGTTTCACCCAGCATTTGTGTGTAATAATAATGTGTAATAATAAATGTTTTGTTTTGATACATTAGCTTAGCATCATGCTAGTGCAAAATGAAGTGAACAAAAATGCTAATAAATATGAAAATATATTTACATGTCATGAAGAGAAGTCTTAATAATAAAGCTGTTTGACTGATATAAAAGCAGTGTTTTGTGAAGGGTGTGAAACTGCTGCCTACGCAAAGTTTCATATCAGTCACTTATTAGTTTACACACTGGTTAAGATGCTGCCTTTAAAGGTGAGCGATCTTTAGGAAGTAGAGAACAAGCAAAATTGCCATGTGAAGGTTTATTGTTTGTATAATCTGATCCTAAATCTAAACATCTGGTCTCATTTATCAGAAAAAACAGAAGATATTATTATTTTTAAAAAAGTTTTGCATTATTGTGCAGTCATGAGGCATTAAGAAAAATGTAATGATATAGTAAGTGTTTGCTAAGTTACTTTAAAAACTAATTACTAACTACATTATTAAAATTATATTTAATAACATTTTAATCGTTGTCTAAAAAGTAATTTAATTACTCAATATGAAATTGAATTACTCGACACAATACCACCCGACACAATCTCTAAATAAATCTCAACGTATAGACAATAGAAATGAAACTTTTAGTTTGAGACAAAAATGGCCCTTATTTTTTTTTTATTGAATCAGTATTTTTTATTTTGATACAATAATTTTATTATTGTACCGAAACATGAAATAGTTTACATTAATGACATTAATTTATAACTTAATCAATTGTTTCTTGATTTTATATATATATATATATATATATATATATATATATATATATATATATATATATATATATATATATATATATATATATATATATATATATATATATATATATATATATATATATATATATATACACATTGACGATCAGGGGGTCAGGTTTTTGGTTATGTTTGGTGATACGCCACAGATAACCAAGGTTATATATTTAATTCAAATACATCTAATTTATTAATCATTAATCAATATTAATCATTTTTGAGGATTATTGAGTGGTTCTCAATGACAGGTTTGCATTCCTGCACCTATTAATGGATGACCATGAAAGACTGCACATATATATTTTTTTATTTTACTGTTTAACTTCGATGTGCAAGCTAGTGTATAATAAAATACAAAATATGCATCTAGTTTTACAGACACCTAAAGTACACACCCCTATTTTACAAGAACCATCTTATGTGAACACTTACGCTGTCTAGATTTGTCAGTTAAATTAATATTTTTGACGCAAACATGCACTCACAATGGTATGAACCATTACTGTATAGGGGTTGTTAAATGTATATTTTTACATTATTTATTATTTTAATTAGAAATAATATTTAAGATATTTAATATTAAACTATTTCTCCACTATTTACGGGCTGACCCCTCCATACATCCTGTTTTGATGTTCTTCAGGGGGGATCAAGCATTAATTAGGGGGATCAGAGCCCCCAGAGCCCCCTATATATATATATATATATATATTTACAGACTATAAACCATGTGTTGTCAAAAAAAATATATATATATTTTTTTTTTTTTCACTAAATTCATAGTTTTTTTTAGCATGTGTAATTAGCTTGATAAATGTACCCTTAAGTAGCTGAAAATACATGTATACATTTATAAAGCACAGCATTTTAGGCAAGTATATTAAAATTAACTGTAATTAAATCACCTACACGAAAATAAATGGTAATCCATTACTTTTTTCAGCAGAAACGTAATCTAGTTACTTTATAACTAATTCCACCCACACTACTGCCCACTTTTCTAGCATACTGCTGAAAGTCTGTGGAGAGCATATCCGTAAGGTCAATAAAGAGCAGAAAATCAGATCCTGACCTACGCTTATCGTGTGTAGACATTTCACTTTCAGGAAACGCAGCCGCATTAACACCACCGCCTGCTTCCTTAAAGCTCATGAGCAATCAGCAGCCAGTTCAAAATAACAAATGAATACACATTCATGCACACACACAATGCCAAACACTCACCCTGATCACAGTTCTTGCCGCCTCTGCCTTCGGGACACTCGCAGAAGTGCGTGTTCCACTTATTCTCACACTGCGCTCCGTGCTGACACAAACCCTCGTAGCAGAAGTTCTTTTTAGCGGGACAGCCTGAAAGTACAACATACATACATTAAACCCTTGTGAATTTGTAAAATTGACTATCCTTTCATTATGTTCTGGTCTTTTTTGAGCCCCATTGACTTTCATTATAACCACATTTATTGATTGCGACACATGACACCAAATAATCAGGCATTCGTGATTGTTGGTGGTTTTCTCTGTTAGGACGAAGTAGCATTTGTCATTTTTTACTGTTGAGAAGCAATTGGCACCATTAACCCTTTAGATGTTGCATGTGCAAAAAGGTTCTCAGGAGTAAAACAGTGCATAAATACAGTTACTATGTTTACTATGTTCTGAGAGTTGAGGTGCTTCTTTTTGATTTTCTCAAACATATCAAGGTAGGTGTGCACATATCAAGGTAGGTGAAGCTTTTTTTTAGCACTGTAACTGATGGTCAACAGTAAAAATTACAAATTGTACCTCCTCCCAACAGGGAAAACCACCAACAATCAAGAATGTTTAATTATTTGCTGTCGTTACTTCTAATCCAAAAAAAGTCATTATAATGAAAGACAATGGGGCAAAAACAGCTATTCATCATTGTATTATTGTAAAAATCATTGTTTCAGTGGATGAAAACATCCCCAACAGCATACAAGAGTTAATGAGCAAAGCACAGTGTAAATGTGAGTTATGATTCTTGGTTCACCTTCAGTGGTGCCGTTGTTGGCGATAAAACTGGCCATGTCTACTGATTTACTGTCAATCGTCAGGTTTCTCATGCAACCCACAAAGTCCCGGTTCCGTATGGGGAAATCCTCAGGAAGATTTGGAACCCCGCCAAGTAAAAGTGGTCCAGTGAGATCCAAAGATCTGAAGAGAGATGAAACATTGAAATGTCCACCATAGTACACTGCAAAAAATGCTTTTCTTAACATTTTTATCTTATTTTTAGTCCACATTTCTACAATTTCTTAAATCAAGAAGCATTTTTTAGACAAGCAAAATATTGTCTTGCCTTAAAAAAATTAAATGCCACAATTAAATGAGTTTTTCCTTAAAACAAACAATATAATCAACTAATGGGGTAAGCAAAATGATCTATTTTTTTCCTTTTGACATAAGATTATTTTGCTTACCCCATTGGGTGATTCATTGACACATTATATCTTAAAACAGGTAATTTCTTAAAGTTTTTGCAGTACAAATAAATTATAAACAGGTATACAGTTACAGTTACATACTGTAAAAACATATGCGTAAATTAACAGTTTTCTGTATTTTGTGATTCATGCCTTTTGTCATTTTGCATTATAATTGCATTAGGACCTTGATCTTTCCTCCAACAGTTTTGGACGTTGAAAAGTTTGAAAAAAGTTACTTTTATTATAGTTTGAAGTGACATATTGTCTGGGTTGGTGTTGTAAATGACGCAAGTACTTATTTCTCTTATTTTGCGTACTTCAATATCTGCTGTTTCAAACTGCTAACATATAAAATAAAATAAAAACTTTGTTGGACTTTCAACATTAAAAGCCAATAGAGAGGAGATCAAATACCCGTAATGCAATTGATTACCATTAATATATGAAGGACACCAGTGGATCACAAAATAATGAATTAATGGATACTTTTTTACAGTGCACATCTATTAGAGTAGGCATAGTATGCAAAATTTTGAACTTTTAAAAACAGCAAATATGTGAAATAATATAATTTTTAAAATATTTTAATATACATCTTTAAAGTTATTTATGCCATTACAAACCTAAATTCCAGGTAGATGAACATACAATAAATTTCCAATATTAAAAAAAAAATGTTATTTGTTGGTTTCTTGTTTTGTTAGTTTGTTCATTCTTTCATTCATTTATACACATAATTTATTTTTGAAATGGCAAGCCAGTATTCAATGTCAAATGATCCTTCCTTCTGAAATCATTACAATATACTGAAAGTTCAAAATATTAGCATTTATTTTAAAAAAGTAACATTGTTAATCCGTTTACTGTAAGTTATGACAATTAAATGAAATTGGCAATTTAATTAATACCTTTTTCAAATAAAATCCTTCAACAGCAAATGTTTCAATAGTGTGTTTTAATGGTTAGTCATATTTATTTCACCAACAACATGTATTTCCAAAACTTTCTGCTTACATATGACCATTACATTTAATATATATATATACACTACCTGTCAAAGGTTTGGTTTGGGGTCAGTTTTTTTTAAGATTTTAATGTTAAATTGTTAAATATTTATTAAAATTTTAAATAACTGCTTTCTTATTGTAGTTTCAAATGTAATTATTACTCCAGTCATTATTGCTTTTATTGCTATTATCATTAATAATGATATTATTAACGGTAATGAAAATAATAATTAACATTAGAGTGATTTCTGAAGGATTGTGTGACTTTGAAGACTGAAGTAATGAAACTGAAAATCAATCTTTAAAATCACTGGAATAAAATATTAAATTAAATTTTAAACTACTTTTAAACAGTTATTTTATAGTGCAATTTAATTTTTGATTAAATAAATGCAGACTTGGTGAGCAGAAGAAGCTTATTTTAAAATATTTAAAAATCTACTGACTTCAAACTTTGGACCGGTAGTGTATACTGTATATACCAAACTTTTAAACAGTGTCTATCAATAGATCCTGCAAATGATCATTATAATTTGGTCATGACACCGTTTTATGCCAAAAAAAAGAAAAAGAAAAAAGAATTGCAAACACTTTGGTAACACTTTAATTTAATGACCGGGTCTCACTATTAATTATGCCAATTATTAACGGAACACTCCGCCTTTTTTGGAATTAGTCTCATTAGACCGTTAGCATCTAACTCAAAAAGAAAATTAAACTTCTGTAGTTACATTTTGTACTAGGATCAACAGAAAATGAAAAGTTTTTAAGTCAAATTTTTTGAGTGATTTGATTCAATGGCTTATGCTAAGCTAAGCTAAAAGTGCTCCTGACAAAACTTAGTCTGAATAAATTCAAGAAGGAATACAACTCTAGGTAACTTAAAAAGTGGCCTATTTCCTTTAAGATTTTGGCTGTTTAATACTTACAAAGTACATTTTCTGCATGACCTACATCCCTAATACCTAAACCCAACTTCTACCTAAATAACTATTAATAAGTACTGTGAGTACTGAGGCAAAATTCATTGATTAATCTGAGTGACCAAATATTTTCTAATAGAGAAGCCAGATGGGTGAAAGTGGGCGTGACCTTCCCCAGCCAACCTGTCAATCACTGCCTGCAATCTCCATGACAACAGAGCCATAGGGACTGGAATGTTGCCATGCGGTATATAAAACAGGTCTGTGCTTATCAAACTAGAGAGACGGGTTAAACCTTCACATTTATCTACAGTTTTTTCTTTGATGTGTTTTAATGTGGAGCTCTGTTCCAGCACGCAACATTATCTGACGCTTCAATTTCCATCTAAAGGATGAGTAGACCTTTCACAAATGAGCCATATGTGGATGTGTGTCCTGAGGGAATGTGAAGTGTAATTATGAATAATTGCTGAAGACTAATTTTCAAGAGGATGATGAGTTCTTGTTTGGTTTACACAAAAACAGAAATAGATAACTCACTTCTTCTGGCCAGTTTGGGTGCCCTGGGCAGCACACGAGTAGTTGCCGATCTGAGTGCCAAAGCGCACTGCCATGGCAATGTCACAGTCGTCCACAGCAACCACTGCCACCTTTTCACCTGATGGACCTTGAGGCAACCCCAAATGACTTATCTTGGGCTGGAAAGAGGAGAAACGGAAAATAGATTACAAATCAACATACATCTATATCATTGAGTTTTAAAACTCAGCTTATTTGTTTTTTATTTTACATTCTCTTTTTCAAAAAAGATGTGCACTTTAATGAATGTGTATTTGTAATGTGCTGAAGATCCTGAAAGTAACATTTAAGATTTTTTTTTCCATGCACAAAAAATTACATTTAGTCATTTAGCACATGCTTTTGTACAAAGCGACTTACAATTGAAGAGGCATTCAGTAATTCAACAAGAAGCGGCAATACACACAAACAATGCTAATTTTATATATATGTTCTGATAATATTTGCCATTAAAAAAACAATCATTTTAACCCATACAATGTCATTTTGCATATATTGCTAAAAATAAACCAGTGTAACATGGTTTTGTGCTTCAGGGTCACATATTTTAAAACTAAGCTTTATTTAACACACTTCTAAAGTCATATCAATATTAATATTAATCCATTTTAGTTGTAATGCGCTTTAAACCCAAAGCGCTACAGTAAAAATTAAACATAAAAACAATACAAAAAACAAAATACTATTTTAAATACAATATAAAGCAAGCTTAATATATAAATCTGTCTTGGTTAACTTTTAACATTAAAATAAAAAAAAAACTCTGGTTTCCACACAATTCCTTCATGTTGTCCAAACATAGATGGATTAAGTTAACTTAATTGTTTTTTTTACAAACTTAAGTGGATTGAACTTTTAATTCAATTAAGTCACTTTTTTTTTTTTAGTGTGAAGCGATCCAAATTGGATGTGTTTTTGATGCTAAAAGGAAATGCGCTCCATAATTTAGGGGGTTTGAATAAAAAAGCTCTTTCTCCTATAGACTTAGGAGGCCAATGGAGTTGCAGTGAACAGGAATAAAGCGGAATTTTCTAGGAGGAGTATATACACTTAAAAGAGATCACTGCAACTGCAAAATCCATCAAATCTTGCACCCATTTCTGGTTATGACAGTAAAGTTTGAGAGCATGAAACACTTGTGCTAAATATACTGTAAAAAATGCTGGGTTCCACACAATTTTTTCATGTTGTGCCAACCCAAATCGGTTACGTTAAATTATTTGTTTTTTCCAATTTAAGTGGATTGAACCTTAAATAAATAGGTTGTCCCCCAAAAAAATTAAGGATTGTGTTGTTTCGACTCATTTTAAAAATTTTTAGTCAGCGCAATAGCCTAGTGTTTAGCGCGCGGACATATGGTGCAGTAGCACTTCAGGGCGTCCCGAGTTTGAATCCCGGCTCGAGGACATTACCCCCGTCCCTACCCCCTCTCTCTTTCCCACTTCGCTTCCTGTCTAAAATACTGTACTATGCACTTAAAAATAAACCTTTAAAAAAAAAGTAGTTTAAACAAGCAGCAAAAGTCATTTTTGAGTGTATGTTATTTCATCTGTCAAGAGTATATGTTCTTAATGTAAAGATGAATGCGGATGTTTCCAGAATGCAGTGCAGACATGCATGACTGTAGCATATGGGCTCAGAGATAAGAGCTGTTTACAGGAGATATATCTGTAAAGTGTGTGCAGGCTTTGAACACCTGGCCCACCTGTATGACTGTGAAATGCAGAGCAAGAAAGTGACAGTAGGAAAGAAAAGCTGGTGTCGTGTGTAAGAGTTCACTCTCAAAATGACACATTTTCCACTGCACAGCGGAGCTATCTAAACTAACACTGCCACTCCTGCAGAAATGAATATTTTCCTACTTTCCATTAGGAGCTGTCTAAACAATGGCACAATTTGGATTTATTTATAGTAAGAGAAAATTAAAAAGAGAACTTTTGTATTTCTCAAAATAAATAAAAAAATCAAGAAAATTTTATATTTTTAAATATTATTACTAAATATGCGTTATTATATAAACACTTAAATTCATACAATTCTAACTTATATATATAATATATTAGATGTATTTTTATATATAATGTATATTTTATACACATATTATGATTATTTCAAGTGGCATATGCAAATGAAACAATATGGAAACTAAATTGAAGTAGAAAAGATTGGATAAATTTCAATTGCAACTCGAACAGTTTAGTTTAGGATCACTTCCAACCAATTTTGTCAAATTATTAAAAAAAATTAGATTTGCTTAATTATTACTACTATACATTTATTATTATATTGCATTTAAAATTAATACAATTATAACTAGAAAAGTACATTTAACAAAACAAAGCATTTATTGTAGATTTTTTTTCCAACTTGGAAAAATATGACACAATAGTGATGTAAGGTTGTCACATACTATTTGCGAACAATTATTAGTTTACAGATTAAATAAACTTCTAATCATGGACCTATGGATTAAATGCATGTATTTATACACTTTACATTTATACACAAACAAAACTCCTTTCCCATTTGATTTGTCTCCATCTACCATCTGTCTATCTCTTCTCAGTTTCTCATGGAACTGTGATGGATGAATAGACTAGGCAACTCTGAAGAGTTGAGATCTCAGACACAAACCCCAACAGGGAACCAGAGTAGATTAGAACAGCTTCAAAGGGGGGAAAAAAGACTAGACTGGCAAAAAAAGACACTTGTTAGGTGTATTTTGCTTTCGTTTGGCCTGTTTCCAGCAGGATATGAGGGTGTGTGGTATTCAGAAAGATATCTTGGCTCATGCTGGCCCCTTGAACAAGCTCATTTAGTATAATCGCAGAGTTCAGATGCAAAAGCCTGTAAGTGCCATCTGAAATTTTATTCTTAAATTGGTCATTTTCTCACTGTTCTATTTTTATGTTCAGTTATTTCATTTTAAAGGCAATGAAAACAACTTATTAATTGCTATAAAAGTCAAATTACTAAACATACACACAGGAGCCTAAGAAATAACACAAATTTTAGAAGAAAAATTCAGACGTCACTTGGAAGCTTAATAAAATTAATACTTTATATATTCACATTTACAGTAGAAAAAATATCATTCTGAAATATTAATATAATGTAAAATCATTGTATCATAAAAAACAATACAAAACAAAAACATGTATATTTTTTTTGCAGTCACTCTCTTCTATAAACTGCACTGGTTTGAAAAAAAAAAGAATAAAATAATTTCTAAATATTTAAAAGCCACTTTTATCAGTAAAAAGTAAAAAAAAAATCCAGTATCACCTGACTTTGAGCACAATATATCTGTGCCTTGTACTGTTCAGCACAAACACGGTCAAAAACAGACCAGGTCAAGTATTTATTTTCTCCACGTTTCCTTTGATTTAGGAGCTGAGCTTCACGCTGCTTGATTTCAGCAACCCATTCATCTGACTTCTCAATCAGTGGAGTAGAATAAAAACACTCCAGCTGCCAGAAGCTGCCGGAAAACACTCTTTTTTTAAAAGCCGCGATCCGAAAAATCACAAGAAGCAGCGATAAGACACAGTTTATGATTTGTTGAATGAGACCGAACACCTGGAACATGACTTCAAAAGCATCCCTAAGTTTATTTTAAATGTGTTTTATATTCCAAAAATATTTTCCCCAATAAAACTATTTTTATTTCTGCTAACATCATCAAGACCATGCAAACTATTGGATAACAACCAACATTCAAATGGCTACATGGAGCTTGATTTAGGCACTGTTTACACTTCAGTTTAAAAACTGTTTTAGAATGAAAATGCTTCTCGTCCAAACTGGCATTTTTATTGCTATTATCATAAAAAGTGATATCCATCCACACTACACTCAAAAGAAGCTTGCTTGCTTAAATTACTTGTTTAAAATGAGCTGAAATCTATCTATTATTCTAATCTATTATTTTTGTTTTTTATTAGACAATTCATTTGTAACCAAAAAGATTGTAAAAGATTAAACTGACTTGCTTATTTTGTGTTGGGACAACATGAAGGAATTGTGTTGGTTTAACTACATCGGTTGTGGATTTCTAGTTCCCAGCATGATTTGCTTGGAATTGCATTAAAATAAAATAATGCTGACAATAAAAAAAATCTTAAGTGTTTTGAGTTAACAGAAAAAAATCTTCATTGGTTTGAAGTTTAAGAAGACTTTCAAGGTATATGATGCACAAACGGTTGTTCATTGCATTTTTTGAGTTTTGAGGTTATTGCCTTGCGGAAGAGTAGCACTCATGCTTTGGGTCTTGACAGCTTTATTAACAACAATCTTTGAAGTATTTATTAATAATATTTTTCAAATCTTTTTACATTTCTTTCTTTCTTCAGGCTGGTGCTCACAGCAAACCCACCCCTCCTCCCCATACCCAACATTAGTATTGATTGGGGAGGCTCTTTTGTTTTCCAAGGCATGAATCCTTGCATACTTTATATCAAGAACACATGCAGAATCTTTCATGCATCCTGCATTCTTGCAGTCTTGAGTTTTAGATCTGAACTTTGCGGAACAAAAATGCAAGAACACAAGGATCCAAGAACTGTTAAGAACGCATATTGAAAAACAGCCCGTGTTTCAGTCTAGCTCTACTAAAACAGAACGGCAGCATTTGCAAACTAAACAGAGTTTTCTGTATTTCCAGAATGCTCTCTTTTCACAAAGACAAATCCTGGAATAGCGCGGACACCAGACATAATGTAACCATATAAATTACAACCCATAGCAAACTTTCATTCTGGTACTATTTTGAATTGACATTAATCAACTTCAGTGTATAGAATAAATAATAATATCTAATAAAATATTTTTAACATTAATTTAAAATTACATAATTTACTACACCTAAAAGGGACATAAGCGAGCACTGTAAAAAGTAAGTTGCTCATTAAATTTTTAAAACCAATTTAACTTACAGTCATTTGAACTTGTGTCAATTAAGCTGACTTAAAACATCAAGTTAAAACTTGTTTAACTTTAAAAAAAGAAGTTGAAACCTGATTACATTTCGATCACACTTTATTTTGATAGTCCGTTTGTTGAATTTAAGTTACATTGCATCTCCATGCAAACTAATTCTCATTAGATTATAAGAATTGGGGTTAAGGTTAGTGTAAGTTGACTTGCAAAGTTACATATAGTCAGATAAATGTCTCTTTAGCATCAGTATCAACAGGTTTTAAGTAGACAGTCTACTAATACTCAAATAGACCATCAAAATAAAGTGTTACCTAACTTTCTAACTCAAGAAAAAGTAACTTAAAAAAACATACATTGTCATGACTTTGTGAGGGAAGAAATAAATTAAGTCTCATTGCTCACTTAAGTTTCTTTCCAACGAGTCTGTTTGAGTGTTAAACCCATAGTGTGTCTGGGTGCAATTTGAGTCAGATTAGCCTGGTTTGCTCTTTTTGCGTGGTGTAAAATGACTGATAGACCTAAACAAAGACTTCTGTGTTGAGACATGACGCCATTACTCAGAATCCCCAAAGTTTCATTATTTCCCAGACCTGTAAACAACAACTTTTTCAAAGACTCTCTTCATGAAATGCATTTATAATAATACAATAAATAAATAGTTCAACACAAATAACAACAACTTATGAAACAAAACTTTGGAATTCAAACAGCTGATGCTTAATGTTTGATGGCGAAAACCTATTAACCTAAATATTACTAATCTTGCTTTGAACTTGATAATCGACTTTTGCTCTTTTCTTTCTCTGAAGGAAAAGGTAAACACACCAGCAAAGCATGTGTTGGTTGTAGCTCCAGATCTGGAGGTTTAGGCTTCCTGGCAAATCAGAAACATCCACTTCACACAGATAACAGTACGGTTTCCTGTCAAACTGCTTCAGAAAAAAACATATTAGCTATCTCAATATATAGATATCTCAATATGCTGAGCGTCTGGCTGCATACCACGCGTCCTGCAGCTTCTGACACAGGCAGGTGTCTACTTGTGTTTGTTTTCCACCTCAGGCTGCTTCCTCAACATCCATCTGTGCTTTAAAACACTGCGTGCAGGTTTCACTATGAATCAAGAGTGTTAAAAGTGAGATTTATTTTTTTGCATTGATGTTCATCCACAGCTTTCCCCTATGTGATCTAAATCAGCTAATGCAGGTGATTTACTCCCAGCAGAGTAGATGTGGGATCTGCTTCTTGGCAGAGAATGTGGTGAATCAGCCCGGATGTTAAAATGTGGGTTTCTCACAGATCTAACAGTAAATTAATTTAATCCTATGGAAGTCAATGAGTTTCCAACATTTTTCAAAATATCTTATTTTGTGTTTGATAGAAGAAAGAAACTCACAAAGGTCTGACACAACTACTTGGTGGGTAAATTATGACAGGAGTTTCATTTTTGGTTGAACAGTCTCTTTAAATTAGACATTAGAGTACAAATAAAGCTCTAAATAAACAATAAATCAGTACTAATACCTGCAATCAGCAATAATAATCCAATAAAAATATGGCTCATTATATGTGCCAACCATGTACAATTTTTGAGAATTGTTTTTCACTGAATACTGTGCATATGCTGATCAACAAAATGTGATTACTATATCTTTATGCCTGATAATAATTCTGTTTATTGGATGACCTGTGAAGTCGTAGGTGTGTTTGTATCATAATCTGATTTGCGTAATCCTGTTTTTGTGAATTGTAAAAATAACATGATATCTTGCGTGTCCACCGAAGCGTTTTTGCACTGTAGAAATACACACACTGTTCTTTTTTTTCTGTTGTCGTCAATAAAATGCACAATTTTTAAAACACCGACATTATAGCAAGGTGCAGAGCATACATTGTATGCCACGCTTCTTTACAGTTTTTGTTGTGCATTAATTTGTTAAAGGAGCACTCTCTCATTTCTGGGTAATAATTTAGTGAAATCAACTTGAACTTTTTTTAATTTACTTAGCTAGTCTCTGGCTGGCCTAAACATTTGATTTATAATTCAAATATGTGTTTAGAATGTTGAAAATGATTACAAGGTTTTTCGTTTTCTAACCCTTTAAAAGGATAGTTCACTCTACCTCAATTTGTGAATTTACTCAAAAAGAAACTCATAAAGGTTTGGCAGAAGTACAGGACGAGTAAACAATGGCAGAATTTCCAATTTTTGGATGAATGTCCCTTTAAATAAATAGGTCTTCAGGTCAAAATTAAAAAAATACAACAAATTAAAAAATAAGAACCCAAAACAACCATTAGAAACGGTTCCATTTGTAATCTAAAACCAATCCCTTTAGCAGCATGTTTTCAAGTCTCTGTGTAAACTGCAAAAACAACATATTTTGAGTGCATTCGTGCACACATAAACCCAATAAACCATTTCCTTTATCAAAGATAGGTCAGGAATAGCTTGAGCACATGATCATGACAGATTTTTGCTACTTACACAAACTGTAAACCAGCCTGTAAATGAATGAACCTGCTTTTGAAGTGCATCCAGACAGAGCAGCCATTTAGCAGAAAGGGAGGAGAAAATATACCACAAACCCAGATGCTTTCTTGACCCAAAGAATGATAAATATGTTCTTGTCTCTTACAGCAGAAGAGCTACAATCAAAATGCTTAATCTGTATCTGTACAAGAGGATAATATATGCGGCGTAAATTTCCCACGCACATTGCAGAACCTTCTTTGTTTTTTTAAATGATTTATTTCACATGACATCTGATAAACAAATGACATGCTCAGAGCTAGATATGCAAATGAGCATGTTTTGACATCAATATCAGGAAATAGACTAAACAGTGTTGTAAGCATGGTTTCTAAAAAATAAAAAATAAACAGGTGAACTACAGGACTGTATTTGTCAATCTGGGCTTTTTTAACAATGTTGATCTCTGTACACAAAATCCTTAAAAAAAAATAAAAGACTTTCTCATTACACACCCTACATCATCCAGTTTTAACAGCAAAGTATTATGAGTGAAAAAGAAACTACATTTTAGTTGAACTGATCAGTTTGGTGTTTTTGAAAAACCTCATTCTTACTTCATGGAAAAGAAACAGCACAAGAGTGAATAAACGGTATCTAATTTTTCATTTGTAGTGCACTGGTGCTTTAAAAAGAGGCCTCCAGCTTGGGTTTTCCCTCTGGAGTGTTGAAAACTCCCATCACCTCTGCACACTGATCTCTAGGGACGAAGAGGGTTTGTTGCAGCCATGGCAACACACTTGATCCCAACAGTTCCCGACAGAGGATGAGGTCAGACAGAAAGACACGCTCAAACCTTTAGTTCACTATGGAAAATCTAAGAGAAGAGTTGCTAAAAAAATCGTTATTTTTTTATTCTGAAATAATTACGATGATTTAGACTAATACTTAAAGCTCCTCTCTGGATCAACCAGACTGCACTAAAACTAAGGATGTTTATATATATATATATATATATATATATATATATATATATATATATATATATATATATATATAAATATATATATATATATATATATTTGTTTTCTAATTGTTTTGTTTTCATATTTAATTTCTGTTCTTATCTTTTTTCTTTGCTTTTATGTATTTATATTTGCTGAGAATTTATTGCGTTTTATTAAGCACAATATAAAGAAAACATTGTTTGTACTAAAAACATAATAGAACATTGTTCAATTTTAAAATCGTATTATGATTAAAGTGAGGTCAAGGTATTTTATAAAGTGTATAATTTAGAACTATTAATTCAATTTCTTTCAGCTCAGTCCCTAATTTATCAGGGGTTGCCACAGTGGAATGAACCGCCTATTACCATTATTATTATTATTATTATTATTATTATTATATTACAATGAAGGTTATTTAAATATAAAAGCATCATGCTTTGTTCACACCAGACATGAAGCATTGCTATCCACTGAAGCATCCATCACTATCTCTAGATTCCTCACAGGATGTTTTTTATATGAATTGTCAGCTTGAGTTGAAGACTTGTGTATACTGATTGTGATTGTGTACATTGCTTTAAAGGCATTGCGCATTCCCCATCATCTGCGCCACCAGATGTAAATTTGCCTCTTCTTGTGCATTTGTACATTTTGTTCAATTCTAGGGTAAAAGATGGTTTAAAACTAAATGAAATGTTAAAAAAGCAATCAACAGACAAACCAAAATGTTATTAAAAATAGAAATAAAGAAAAAGGTCGTTTTCTAAAGGAAATGTCATCATTTAATAGTCACAAGGTTGCTTCTTACTCCCATGTCTCCATGTTATTCTGGTTTAGAGATAATGCTTTTGTAACACTTTAGTTTAAGGACCAATTCTCACTATTATTTAGTAGCTTATTACATTTTGTCTGTTTATTAGTACTTATAAAGTACATATTCTGCATGGTCTTTTTTCTACATCCCTAATCCTACCTAATACCTAAACCCAACTACTACCTTTGTAACTATTTACAAGCAGCGGATTATGAGTTTATTAAACTAAAAGTCACAGTTAATGATTTATTAATAGCAAAATTTGTGCCTGAAAATAAAATGACAGACTAAACTAAACAAAAATAAAAGCATTCATTGCTTGAAACATGAATAAACCACATCTCGCCATAGTTTACAGATTACTGAAGCTTTGTTTTGATCCCTGACCCATCAGCAATATCAATAAAAAGTTATAATTAAATATGAGGAACTTAGTCTTGAAATGTTTGGGTATTTGATAGCTCATTTACAGGGATCTTAAGAGTAACATCAGCATTTGTGCTCTGAGGAGGAATCTAAAGTTTCACATTCTGGACATGTACCGTTCAGCCCATTCAGTGTACTACAAGCACAAACAGTAGGAATCCATCACAGATAGGTGAGTGCGCCTCAGGTCTACCTCCAAAACATGGACTGCTAATGCTAACACAAGTCAGTACAGGAGAACATGGCTATAAACGGCACTAAATGGCTCATGTTTTCCCCAGAGGGGCAAACAGAGCTCAGGTTTGACAGTAGCGGTTGCACGGCTCGGCTAAAAGTTCTCAGCTTCCAGATAAATCCAGCATTGCTGGCACTGGCCTGTCAGTTAAACTAGAAGACAACTGTGTTATGAGGGATTAGAGCAGAATGTCAATCAACGGATTGGGTTACGCTCAAAACTGTGAAAACAACACGAAAGAGCTGATGACAGAGTCGTCTTACACCTTACACCATTAGCTGTGAAATATTTTAAGGCCTGACAACTTTCTCTGAGATGTGAGTGTGAGCGTGAGGTCAAAAGGACCGGGCGATACTATGAACAAATCCAATGTATGCAATATTAAGTGAACATTGGAATATTAGTAAATAGGGATGAAATGATTGATTCAAATTTGTGAACACTTTCCAAAATAACACTGTAATTTGAATGCCATTTATTTACACACATTAGCCTGTTGGTTTTGCCTTATTCTGAGGTTCACATTATCAATGATCCGGCTCGTAACCAGAGCAGTTAGTTGTGATTATTGTTGAAAAAAAGGTTTCAGTAAGTAAATTAATAAATGTAAATAATGTAATTTTTAACATGTTGTTTGTGTCACATCAATCAATATAGCTCCTTTAATATCTAAATACGCTACATAAATATATCAAGAAATAAAGATATTTTAATGTAAATATCTAAATATTTATTTTACAGTGAAGAAAATCTTTCAGTTCAAAAGGTTCAGTGAATCATCTCAATAATCAGTTCTTCAGAAATTAATGACTCATTCAGAAATGTGAATGTACAGTAATATGGTTTTGAATTATGTATTTTAAAAAACATAATTTGTCACATACACACTATGATATGCAGTGAAATGATCATACAACCTTAAAAACCTAAATAACATAAAATTGAAATTATTGAGTATAATAAGAAGCAAGGTGTCACGGTGGCACAGTGGGTAGCATGATCACCTCATAGCAAGAAGGTTGCCGGTTCGAGTCCTGGCTGGGTCAGTTTGCATTTCTGTGTGTAGTTTCAATGTTCTGCTAATGTTCATGTGTGTCTTATCGGGGTGCTCCGGTTTCCCCCACAAGTCCAAAGACATGCCCTATAGGTAAATTGACTAAGCTGAATCAGCCATCATGTATGTGTGTGAGAGAGTGTGTATGGGTGTTTGGTTGCAGCTGGAAGGACATCCACTGCGTAAAACATATGCTGGATAAGTTGGTGGTTCATTCCGCTGTGGCGACCACTGATTAATAAAGAGACTACGCCAAAAAGAAAATGAAGTAATAAGAAGTAAAAACAGACAAAATGTAGATCTAGAAATACTATATTGACCTTATTCTTCAACGCAAAAGTCCGCCCGTTTTTGCGATTGTTTTAGAACTTCCGATTCATTTGCCTATGGGAGAAATGACTAGGAATAATAAACCACAGAAAACGGTCAAACTACTTGCTCTACAAACAAGTGCTTGCATGATTTTACACACAAAGCAGAATCATATAATAAGAAAATATCAGTTTGCAACATCAAGCAGCATAACAAGCTGTTTTTAATGAAAGTGGATAAGTGGCTGCACCGGCTTGAACAAGAAGACTAGGGTGAATAAAATAAGACCAAATATAAAATATTTAAAACTTTAGACATGAAGAATATTGCTGTAATTCGTTTACTTTATTGTAAAGATCTAACTGGCTATTCACTATTTTTAACAAACGATAAATATTAAGGTCATTTTCTATTTCTCTAGAAATATAGACAATATATTTTGGTACATTTATATTTATTAAAATAATAATGTGGTCAAACAACAATTTTAGAAATATAAATATAATGCATTTAAATTCAAATGAGGTATTGCAAAAAAAAAAGTTTAAATAAATACAAACTACAAAATGTAACTGTGATATTGTTTAGGGTTCCCTTGAGTATTTTCTATGTTATTCAATTTAATTTGATATATTTTGATAACATTTTGGTACTGATCAATCTAATGTGGGCAACGTGGTGGCGCAGTAGGTAGTATTGTCGCCTCACAGCAATAAGTCCAGTGCTTCGAGCCTCGACTGGGTCAGTTGGCGTTTCTGTGTGGAGTTTGCATGTTCTCCCCGCGTTTGTGTGGGTTTCCTTCTGGGTACTCCGGTTTCCCCCACAGTCCAAAGACATGCGGTACAGGTGAATTGGGTAAGCTAAATTGTCCGTAGTGTGAATAAGTGTGTATGGATGTTTCCCAGAGATGTGTTGCAGCTGGAAGGGCATCCGCTGCGTAAAACATGTGCTGGATAAGTTGGCGGTTCATTCTGCTGTGGTGACCATGGATTAATAAAGGGACTAAGCCGAAAAAAATAAATTAATCAATGAATCAATCTAATGTATATCCACAAATATCATATTGTAGATCATCATATAGAAGGTACACTGTAAAACAAATGCAAGGTTAATTCACCCCTGTTGTCCCAACACAAATCCATTATGTTAAAGAAACTAATTTAGGTAGATTGATTATTAATCAACAAAATCCAAAGAATTGTGTAGTTTTAGCTCAATTTTAAATGTGTAATTTGAACAAGCAACAAAAGTCATTTTCGAGTGTATTGTTTAAAAAAAGAGATCAGTAGGTGGTTTACTTACGTAGAGCACTGTGTGTTTATATATATATATATATATATATATATATATATATATAGATAGATAGATAGATAGATAGATAGATAGATAGATAGATAGATAGATAGATAGATAGATAGATAGATAGATAGATAGATAGATAGATAGATAGATAGATAGATAGATAGATAGATAGATAGATAGATAGATTTAATTTATTAATTTTTTTCCACATCATAGGAGTGTTTAGGAAAAACAAAGCCAAATTGCCAACTTTTACAATACAAGAAATCTAGCTTGATATCCAAAATGATTTCTGCTGCTTGTTCAAACTACTTATTTAAAATAATCTGAATCAGCACAATTCTTGGATTTTGTGGGGGGCATAACTTAATTGTTTTATGTTCACTCTACTTAAGTTAACTTCATCAATTTGTGTTGGGACTTGTGTGGAACCCAGCATTTAATATTTGTTTCATTTTGTCACACATAAACACATTACTGCTCTTGTGGTGTTTGCAGCAGGTGTCATGGTACAATCATGGTGAATGTGCTACAGGTCTTTGTCACATGCTGATCTCCCTCGCTATCAAACAGCATTACCTCACTCGCCCTCCAGCAGTGTAAACCTAGAGCTGTGAATAATTCAGGAAAACTGACACACACACACACACACACTCACACATACCCACACCCAGCCTGAGGACATACACATAGCACGGTGTTGTCGGCTGGCCTACGGGACATGGGGACCACTTTTAAAGCCTTGTGTCTCAATAACACGTCTCATTTATCAATGCTGGGCCGTGCTCCAGACTGTATGGGATGGATGTGTGCTTTTGTCCCTTGTTCTGTGCGTAATCCAACAAACTCGCCTTTAAGGAGGAAAAAAGTGTGCGGGTACAAAGACGTCTCTCATTTCAGGTGCTGTCCACTTTTTCTCACCAAACAGGTTACTGAAGACATTCATGTCATTTGAAGAAAAGAAATATCTTTACAGTAGTCTGGGTTATATGAAACCCCTGATGTGTAACACAAAAGTGAGATGTTTTCTGAATGTACACATAAAGTTCATTTAAAAGTTAAAGCATTAAGGAATCTGTAAAATATTAAAGATATAAATAAACATTAAAACTGAACTGTAGTGATTTTGGCTAATAAAGAAAACTGCTTTAAATGATTGTTCAAATATTTTCATTAACCCATCTTACCCCATCTTTTATTTATTTATTTATTTTGGATAATTGTTTACTATTTTATAACTGTAAAAGTGTAAAGTAAAGTAATTTTGTATGACTTTTTAAATTAAATGTATTAAAATAAAATTTCACATAAAATAAAAATTTCACAATTTTTATTATTACTATTATTATGATTATTATTCTTTTTATTATTATTATTACATTTTTGAGAGGTTATGATTTTTTAAATAGCGATTTTATCAATGGTAGTGTTTTATTCATTTTTGTCCTAAATATGTCTGTGTGGTGCACTTTTATCCTGGTATGTTCATTTAAACTAATTTACTTAAAAAAAAAAAATAATAATAATAATAAAATAAAATAAATAAATAAAAGGAATGGATAAATAAATAAATAAATACAAAAAAGAAAGGATAAATAAATAAATAAATAATACAAGAAAAAGAAAGGATAAATAAATAAATAAATAAATAAATAAATACAAAAAAGAAAGGACAAATAAATAAATAATCAAATAAATAAATAAATAAATAAATACAAGAAAAAGAAAGGATAAATAAATAAATGAATAAATAAATAAATAAATATATAAATAAATAAATACAAGAAAAAGAAAGGATAAATAAATAAATGAATAAATAAATGAATAAATGAATAAATAAATAAATAAATAAATAAATAAATAAATAAATAAATAAATAAATAAATAAATACAAAAAAGAAAGGACAAATAAATAAATAAATAAATAAATACAAAAAAGAAAGGACAAATAAATAAATAAATAAATAAATACAAGAAAAAGAAAGGATAAATAAATGAATAAATAAATGAATAAATAAATGAATAAATAAATAAATAAATAAATAAATAAATAAATAAATAAATAACGGACATAATGAAAATAACGGAAATAACAGAAAACAGAAAGGAATCCTTGAAACTTTGCCTATATGGACTTTCATGAGTACAGTCATTGATTAATGTTCCCAAAGCAGCCAGATTTTCACAGAATCTGACCTACGCAACAATTAAAAGAGCGAGCGGGTCATAACGGTCCGTTCTGAAGTAAAACAGGCCCGATCGTACATTCAGCCGGAGTGCATTCCTTCGCCGAGAGCTTTCTAGAGTGAATGACAGCTGAATAGCAGGCGGAAAAAGACCTACGACTCATAGAAATTAGCAGTCATTCTTGATAAAAATCCGTTGACACGAATGTCATCATCTTTACACTTACTTACTACTAATCTCCTCATACACTGAACTAATTATCTCACCAGTAACTGAAAGTAAATGACAAAAAAGCTTTGCGTGAACAATTGAGACAGCATTGGATGACTACAACTTAAACTTTGAGTTTAAGTGTGAGTGATTGGAGGAGTTGATGTCAGAATAAATAGACCCCCTTTGAATTATTTTTTCTTTTTTAATTATTTTCCAAATGATGTTTAACAGAGCAAGGAAATTTTCACAGTATGTCTGATAATATTATTTCTTCTGAAGAAAGTCTTATTTGTTTTATTTCGACTAGAATAAAAACAGTTTTTAATTTTTTAAGGTCAAAATTATTAGCCCCTGTAAGCTGTATTTTTTTTCGATAGTCTACTGAACAAATCATCGTTAAATAATAACTTGCCTAATTACCCTAACCTGCCCAGTTAACCTAATTAACCTAGTTAAGCCTTTAAATGTCACTTTAAGCTGTATAGAAGTGTCTTAAAAAATATATAGTCAAATATTATTTACTGTCATAATGACAAAGATAAAATAAATCAGTTATTAGAAATGAGTTATTTACACATTTAACATATTTTTGTTTACACATATTTAAACTTTATATAAAAAATGTAAATAATAACTGTATAAAGCTCTCTAAGTATTCACATTTTTGAAGCACACTAAAAATATCCCTAAATTAGGGAAAATAGTTTTCCATATATTGCGATTCAGGTTATTTTTCGTCTGTATTATTTATTTATGGTATTGAATTGGGACATTGATCTTTCCTATGACAACTTTTTGATGAAAACAATTACTTTTATTAACATTTTTTATAGTCATAAAGGTTGTAAAATACAGTACAAAAGCTTGATAGTAAACTGCCAGTACTATGTCTGCTATGTTACGGATTTCGTTCCATAAATATTAATTGTTATAGAATATATCGTTTCAAATCAATAATGTAATGTAAAAAAATAAATAATGTAAGTAAACACATTGTAACTTGGAACTGTTAAGTTGACTTAAATTTGATAATTATGCAAATTCAACTAATTACTTTCTACAGTGTTCTAAAACAATGCACTGTAAAAAAGTTGGGTCAACTTCAATTTGTAAGGCAACTTGCTGCACATTTTTTGTTAATTGACTCAACATTTAACCCACTGTGATTGACTTTAACTCATAAAGAAATAATCTATTTAAAAAATTATGTTGAGTCAACTTTTTTTTACAGTGCACTGTAAAAATGGCTGCTGCTTTACATTTTTAAGTTGAATCAAATAAACTTTACAGGTCGCTTCAACTTCAAAAAAAAAATTTCATATATCAGTGAAGTAACTTTCTCAGATACATTACTAATTTCATACAGATCACATTGCGAAAATGCTTTTGTTTCTAGTTTAAATATCCACAAATTCTTAAATCAAAAATCATTTGTAAAGAGAAGCTAAAAATTGTGTTGTTTTCATAAATATTAAGTGCAAATTGAGTGAGTTTTTCCTTTAAAACAACCTAAAATTATCTTGTTTTCGCTAAGATTTTTTGTATTATTTTGCTTGTTTTAAAAAAAAAAAGTCACTTAATTTGGCTCATTATAGCTTATCCATTAGACAAATGCTTCTTGATTTAAGAATTTGCAGATATTTGGACGAGAAACAAGAGCAAAAAAGCTAAGAAAAGCATATTGTTTTTGCAGTGCAAAAAGAGGCCGAAGACTACATGGAGAGTAATGATGTCATTCTTCCTTCCTCTACAGGGTGTGACATCTGTGTGTGTCTGTGTGTGCATGTCTCATCCTCTCTCCTGTCTTGTTTCCCGATTTGAATCATTTTAGCTATCCCAACACCTTTCAATGTGGTGGAGCCCATGCTGGGTTTCCATATGGGAAAGGTTTCACAATATTCCTACACATAACCTAAACCTTGTTCCTGAGGTCACCAGAGCTGAAATATAATGATAAAAATACATGTAAAAAAGCCGCATAATACGTCAATCGCATTTGGGCTGGAGTGACTGAACTAAATATAGACTGCCATTGCGAACAAACCTCCATCACTTCCTTTATGTCTCACAATAAACGTATTCATAGAACACAGGGAATACAATTTACCTCACGTTAACTTTTCACTATAAATGTAACTAATGATTAGGCCCACACTGAATCTGTGCACGCAGAAATCTGCCAATTTTCACCGATTTTTAGCCCATCATTGAGTCTATGTATTTATTTATTAATTTATTTTATTAATTAATTAAATTAATTTCACCAAATTATTGTGATTTAATAATAATATTATTAAAATGTTCCTATGAGTTGTGTACATTACAGTTTGTGAAGTAACATTTTCTGTCTTTCAGTAGATATATTATATGATAGATTTGCTTTGTTTACCAAATAAGTGGATCTAATTGGATTTGCATTGTAAACATTAAATTTAAAAAAAGTTATTATTTGTTGATTTTTGATAGTTAAGATACTCCTAAAATCATGCGGCATAAATTTTTATAAATTCTCAGCAGAAATAGCAAAAAATGTCGGCAGATTCTGTCTGGCCCTACTAATGATATATCAAATAGCCAGCATGCTGAAGATATCACATATGTACAGTAAAGTCTTATTGTTATGTATGTTTTTTACTCGATGTTTGGTATAATCGTAACTGAAACATGGACAAAGGGTGGGGCATACAGTAGCCCCTCCCTTTTTAAAAAAACAAAAGCCAATAGCATTTTGTTTTCATCCCAGTTCTGCCAGTGAGAGTAAACGAATAAACATTTTTTTGACATCATACTCCAGCTTCAGATCAAATCTTCTAACCAATCAAATGCTCTCTTGTATCAGACATGCCCCGCCCCTTCAAGATGCTTCTTTATTTGCTTTCACTTGATGCGCTTGAGCTCAAACACTCAACAATATGCTTCAATAGACCCTGCCCTGTCTTCAGCTTTCAGTTGATATTACGTCATATTTTGAATTTGTAATATATATTTTAAAGCACCTTAAAGTACAATCAGAGGCCAGTGATAAAATCCTACCGTATATGCGATTCCCATAAACACTAGTAAACTAGTGAACAGACACAGTCAGAAAAGAAGATCTGGACCAGAATTCACAAAGCTTCTCAAACTTTGGGTTAATTAAATATATATATTTTTTTGCACTTTGCCAATGCTGCCCACTTCTATCTCAATCTACTGGAGCACAGGACTGACCCTGAAAAAGTCTTGTGGATTCTGAGACGCTTTGTAAATGTGGACCTGGAGGCCGTAGAGATAGGATTAACCGCCACCGCAGAGCTACGCTACAGGTCACTGGATACAGTACCTCCTTATGAGTGAGCTCCAGCCAGGCGGTATAGAGGTGGACGCTCAGCACCCCACTGGAGTCCAGCAGGTGCAGGCTGTCCTGCGTAAACCACGGGAGAAAAAGTGGCCATTAGAAGGTAAGATGAAGCCCTTCAACCCCACAGATGTAGAAAGCCCTTTTAAAGTAGCAGCAGACTCTTGTAAAAACCGCCTCAAACTGTTTACATTTAACAGGGACGTCTTTGAAAACTGGCAAATTACAACAACCAAGGACTTGGTTTTATTGCTCAGTTCTTCCCTCTTTTGCTTGTACTTTTGAGTCATTGTTGTCAATACCCAGCTAACACAAACATGTTTTAATAATGTTTGCTAATATTCCCACATAAAATAAAAAAAATAAACGACATTTACTTTGTTAGCTTTTTTTTTGCTTTTGATTGCTTTTCCTGAAGTAAACGATTCATGAGTGCAAACTAATCTTCAAAAAAATAAATACATGAATAAATAAACCAATCCTCTCTGGCTATCTATTGCTAGTAAAAGATGAAGAGAAGGAGCTCATATAAAACTCCACCCTCTACTCAATATGCTATGAAACATGAAAACGAAACAAAGCTAAATGAAATGAAACGAAGGGAAACGAAGCAAAACTAAGTAAAATGAAATGAAATGAAGCAAAATCAAGTGAGTGAAAAACAAAACAAAACACATAACAAAAAACAAAACAAAAAAAACAAAACAAAACAAAACAAAACAAAACAAAACAAAACAAAACAAAACAAAACAAAACAAAACAAAACAAAACAATTTATTCAATGAGCATTCAAATTATTATAATTTTTTTAATGAATATTAAAAAAAACATCTTGGTTATGTAAACTTTAGGGAAAACAACGAATAAAAGTTTGGTTTGATCCTTTGGAAAACATTTTGAAAATGTTAGCTTTGCCAATTTTTGTCTGAATGTTTCAAAACAATTCATTTTTATTGTTGAAACTAAATTAAATGTCCAGTCTTCTGTGAAATATGTATAACTAACGCAAAAATCTGTTTTAAATTATAATAATCTTTAATGATTATTAACGATTATGAGATCTGG
Organism: Danio aesculapii; assembly: GCF_903798145.1. NCBI lineage: Eukaryota > Metazoa > Chordata > Actinopteri > Cypriniformes > Danionidae > Danio > Danio aesculapii. The sequence goes on along the minus strand of NC_079438.1, from coordinate 30,651,845 downwards.
ATGAACATTGCGAAAATATGTATGCACAGTCTGCGGAAAAGTTTATGAAAGCGATAGATATTCTGCGGAGCAGATTACGGTGCAAATGACGTGATTGGAGCAAATGACACAGTGCAAATTTAATGTTTTGGGGCATTTGATGTGTTATTTGAACGAATTGCTTGAGTTTAAAAATATGAACTTTGCCAAAAATTTACACCACGTTAACCAATCAGGAGCTTGCTCTAGTAGTGTCTGTCATTTAGGCTCAGCTCCTTGAGAAGTTGGTGAAACACACAAGGCGCCAAACGAGTCCGCGCCATTTTTCCACCTTCAATAGCACATAAAGCACAGCCACCCTCTCAACAAAATCCATGTAAGCCATTTTGCAACAAAACTGGAGCAATTTTGCATCTGTTATGTAGTGAATTTCACACGCGAATAAAGCGAAACTAAACTAAAATGCGTCTAATTACGCATGAATATCGTGATTTACTAGATTTGATAGTGCGCCCAATTTGAACAACCCCATAACTCTATCTCTGAATTAAATTTAGTTTGATGTTTAGGTTTCCATGAGAGAAAAGGGGTAAATAGATTTCACTTCCAGAGACGTCTGAAAATTATTACTGACTTTTCAGCAAAGTCTTTTTGTTGGGCAATTGATTTCTATACTGACTACAGTCGACCACATGACTCCATTAACGGACTACAACTGCTTGGTTGAGTGTGGAGGGTAAATTCCACAAACTGCGCATTTTCCAGCATCTAAAGTTCATGACCTCCCAGTAAACCTGCCTGCTTCCGTCACGCCCATCAGTAGGCTAAATTAAATATGAGCTGGCGCCCTTTACATTGACCTGCACGCAGCTTGCATGCCTTTAGACCCAAAATCCATTGACTTCATTACAAATATTCTGGAATCATCTTAATTAGGTGAACTAGACAATGACGGACTGTTTTGGGGTTAGCTGTTTAGCATGCCAAATGAAAAAATAAAAAAGAGCTCATTCCTTACTCAAGGCTTTTTTAAACAGTGATCTGTTTGCTCAGTGTGAGTGTAAAAGTACTGCCACCCTGTTAAGCTGTTGTAATCCACAGAGCTTTGATCTCATTCTTAAAAATGATCCAGAACTCAAGTTGAACTTTATAATACGAGTTTAAAACTAAAACTTTTTTCGTTATATGTCACTATTATAATTACTGTTATTACTTTCATTATTACTGTTGCTGTCATCACCAACTATTATTATTATTATTAAATTTTCAATGTTATTCTAAAAGGGACTAAGCTGAAAAGAAAATGAAAGAAGGAACGAATGAATATTATTCTAATTGTCGTATATGTTTATATACATTCCCTTTTTTCTTTTATTTTGAATGTTCTGGTGCTTTTATTGTATGTTTTTTATTGTGTTTACTGTATGTTGTATGTTTTGTACTCTTAATAAAAAAGATATATACATATAAAGAAACTAGAAAAAGAAATAAAAACAAAACCAAAAATAACAATATGAGTTCAATTTGGAATGTTATATTTGGTACATAATAACACACTTGATTCATGCACACATTTTAGATTCATACACACCTAATATTTGTATGCTTTTTACAACCTAAAATATTTCCTTCATGAAGTAAAATTTACACTGGCAGTTACATATGGTGATGTCTGGGAATTTAGATTAGTGTCTGTGCTATATATCCTGCATGTAATGAGCACTAAGCTGAAATCCAGTTCTAAGCTGTAGGAAAATTGAAAGACCTGAAATTAACTGTGCAAACTGCAATGTAAATACAGCAGCACACAATGTCTCAGACGCAGATTCCTAAAGTTTGATGTTGCTACACTACTCTTTAAATCTTTAATCTTTAAATATTAATATTTAAATCATGTTAAAATTTACACTACCGTTGTAAATGAAGCAATGAAGCAATGAAGCAATGAAGGCTGCTTTTGGTTTAGGTTTAATTGTAAAACATGTTTAAGTCGGCACCAATAGCCTTGTGGTTAGTGCGTCGACATATAGCACCTCTGTGTTCGAGGCAACCTGAGTTCGATTTCTGGCTTGAGGTCCTTTGCTGACCCTTCCCCTATCTCTGGTCCCCATACTTTCCTGTCTCTAAATCTCCACTGTCCTATCACAATAAAGGTGTAAACCCCTTTAAAAAAAAAAAAAAATGTTTAAAATACTGTGAAAATGTACACTGTAAAAAATCCTGGTTGCCTTAAAATTTTAAGCTGAATCAAATTAACCTTATGAGTCCATTGAACTTATGTTCAACTTACTTAAAACAGCTTGCATAACTTATACAATTAAGTTAGAACATGATTAACTTGGTTTAATAAGTTACATGAATTAAAAACATACGCTGTCAGAACTAATTTATTGTATATTTTTTTACAGTGTAGGGATAAAAACATCTTGCTCTTCAAAAGGAGAGGGACCCATTAACTCAAAAAGAAATTTCTAGAATAAAAAATCCAATAATGAACAGCATCAGACTGCCTTTTCCACGTTTACTGTCACAACATCATGTCAACATAACACACACTCCTACCTTTCCCGTCTATTAGAAGCAAAACGCTGAAAAACACCCGTTTTTAAACATGCCTGAACCCAAATCATAACATTGCCACAAGGGGCGCTATATCATGCATTAGCATAAACCGTTGCCTTCTGTGGTTATTTGTTCTTTCCATGTCAACTACTAGGATGAGGATGGCAATGCAACACTTTAAAGGCAATTGTCCCATCCCATGTCCCACTTTTTTTGGAAACAATGACGTCATAATATCATGTGACCAGAAGTAGAATCACATAACTGATAACAACAACAACGACAGATTACAGAGCTGTATTTGTGCTGAAGATGCTGCTGTCTGTTAGCACTATTACAACAAAATCTTCTAATTTAGTGGTCCCCAACCCCAGGTCAAGGACCCTAACATGTAAAAGTTGTAACAGGGTTGCAAAAATGCTAAATTACTCTATATGTGATGACTTTATTGTGAGTTTCCAACAAATCGGCATGACTTTTTGAACTCTAACATTGTTTTCTATGAGAGTATGCACACCATTCAGCATCTGTTCATGTTGCTTAACAACATATAGAAAACATAAAGACGGGAGCTGCACTGTTAAAATATTTGGGTTCTACACAATTTCTTCTTGTTGTCCCAACACAAACCAATTATTTTTCCTTTGGCTTTGTCCCTTATTTATCAGGGGTCACCACAGTGGAATGAACCGCTACAAACCAATTAAGTTACCTTAATTGTTTTTTCAAATTTAAGTGGATTGAACATAAAACTATTAAGTTGCCCAAAATAACTCAAGAATTGTGAGGATTCGATTCACTTTAAATAAGGCGTTTGAACAAGCAGCAAAAATAATTTTTGGAGTGCAGCATGAGTGGGAAACAAACATCTCTCAGAAGTTTCTTGTATTGTTTACATCAAATATTAGTTGAATTATGTTGTTTTAGTTTGTTGTTGCATGCATTTGTGATATAGCTGTAATTTCACATAAATCAAATTCTTGTTCTAAATTGTAAATATTTGACCCCTCTCCCTCATGACAAAATTACCAATATAAACACTAGTTTATGGGTTGAAGAAGCCTGAACTAGACCAGTGGTTCTCAATTCCAGCCCTCGGGACCCCTGCCCTGCACATTTTGTATGTCTTTTTTACTTAAAACACCAGATTCTAATTATCAGCTTGTTAACAGAGATATCCATGAAATTACCCTTGTGTTAAATAAGAGAGACATGCACAAAATGTGCAGGACAGGGGGTCCCGAGGACCGGAAATGTGAACCACTGAACTAGACGACCAGTGAAGATGCATTAACAGTAAAAGGCATCAGAAATGTTTAAATATGCATGTGTTTACCATTATCTTTTTATGTTTATGTCTGCACTCAGCATGCTGAAAAAGAACTTCATTTGCAAGCTCACTGCATTCTTCTGTGATTATATTATCACTTGCGGGTGCAACAGCATATACATTTTAACCTTGTTTTTCTATTTCCATATAGACACAAGCATTTCTTGAAAAGATACATTTATGCAACAATGCAACACTTTTAGAATCCACAAAAAATGAAAAGAAAAATACTTGTTGCTATCTGGACGTAGCCTTAGCATTCAAGTGCAAGCACCCAGATATTAAATGTTCGCCCTCTGAACCCATAAATTAAGCACTGGGCATTTCGTACGATTAAGGCACTTTGTCTTTCTCTAAGTTCCTTTAAAGTACCTTAAAAGGTCAAGAAAGTATGAGTAGATTCCATGTGAAATCCTCTGAAATCCCAGCAGACCTCTCTGTGGCACTGTGTGGAGGTGATAATCAAGGGAAGCTTTAACTGATTGTGGAAGAATGTCTTTAGATCTGGACAGTATACCTGCTCTTGACAGTTCTCACACTTTACGAGTCGTTTCACACAGTTTCACCTCCAACCTTAGCCAGTGTGACCCTGCTGTTGGATATTGTCATTGTCTGTGTTTGAGCAATTTACTGTGGTAAATCCATGTGTGCACTCGACAACAGCTGCAGGCTGTCACACACTTGCTGCATCTCTGGTCTCCCTGTTACTTTTTACTGTGTGTGTGTGTATGTGTGTGTGTGTGTTGTAGGCAGGTGGAGTATTTTTGACGCAGGCATGTGTAAGGACTCCCACTTGGCTGGTGGTCTAACACCTTCCCGGGACTCACTATGAGTTGTGTTTATTTAGTGCCTTGTAAACGTATGTGTGTGTGTGTGTGTGTGTGTGTGTGTGTGTGTGTGTGTGTGTGTGTGTGTGTGTGTGTGTGTGTGTTCCACCAATAGCAAGTCAGACTTAGTCACATTCAAAACATGTGCTCAATCACAACACAGCAGACACTGCATAAGTATACATACACTGTAAAAACCCAACAGTCAACTTTATCAAATGAAATTAGCGTATTTAACTCAAAATTTACTGAAAGTTAATTCTATTCAGTTGAAAAGTTTTGAACTCAGTGTTGAAGGTAATGAGTTAATTAAATACCTCATCACTTCAACTTAAATGCAGCAAATTCACAGTACTCATATAGATATTTTTTTTTTTTACCTCAAGCGGTTTGTAGCAATCGGTTTCCTCAAACAGTTTGAGTTGCCTTAACTTATTGGGTTTTACAGTACTCAGTTGATTTGACTTCTCTTCATTTATTTGGTTTTACTGAGCTCAAATTGCTTCATTTACTCAAGTAGATTAAATTCATAGTACTCATTAGGATTAGTTTTTGAACTTAAATGGTTTGTTGCAATCAGTTTGCTCAAATGGTTTGAGTTACCTTAACTTTTTGGGTTTTACAGTGTACGAAATGCATACTACATTGGGAACAATTTACACTACTAGACTAGATTTTTAAGTGCTTAAATGTTCAAAATTGCTCAAAATAACCCTTCCTCAAATGTTCCAATTCATTTCAAGTCTAAAAGTCTACATCCAGACATTCTGTAGGCAAATAACATCTCTGCTTTAATAACAACACTGGATTTGTCATGCTATTTATGCTTGTATCACAAATACAAATCATTTAATTCTTGTTTTGTTCAAATGCCTGCTCGAAAAATAAAATAAATCCAATTATCTATGTTTTTTTCTATCTCAAGAAAGATTAAACAATATCTAATCTGAGGACTCTTTATCGGTAAATATCATTACAGAAAACTGCATTAAGCTCTTTGCAAAGCACTCGTAAACTCCCTTGAAATCCGAGAGCTCCTCATTGTTTACTTCGCCAACTACTTCTCACTTTATTCAAGGAGAAGGATACGCTTGAAGAGCACACAGAAAACAATCTTTAAAGCAGGTTTATGAAACTCAAGTTGGACTCTCTTACAAGCAGGAAGGCTCTTGGCACATCACAATGGCATATTCAGTTTCTAATGTTCTGCTCCTGGAAGAGTTGTGAATCACAGGACAGAAATAAAGATGACTGTGTATTTTGTTACCAAAAAGCATGAGGTTTTTGGAAGCTTTACGCAAATCCTGTGGCCTCCAGTTAGAATAGATTGGCTTTCCGGGATGGTCACATGGAGAGCGTAACGCCAGATAAACTAGTCGCAATCTTCTTGCAGAAGGGCAAGCGATGCGTGCATAAACATGCTAGTAAGTGCATTTAGATTTAATTATGCAATCTCGTGCTAACACGCTGTTGCCTTTGGGTGTGGAAGCATCTGAAAACAAACTCCAGTTGAGTGAAACGCAATGCAAGTCAAACACATCCAATCCGATAACTGCTATTAAATAGTCTCCTGTTTTCCTCAGGTCAGATGCAAGTGGGAAGTAAGAAAACCATCGTGGGAGCTAACAAACGGCTGTAAAGTTTTGGTGTTCCAAGACAATTAAGAATCTCCAGGTACAATTAAAAGCGAAAATGACTTATATGTCTTACCTTATTGTAGTAATGAAGCTGAACTGAATGCCACTGGCCATCGCTAACTCCACCGGGTACGAAAGGTGCAACGGTTGTTTTAGCCTCTCCTAAAAAACAAGTACAAGAAAAAAACATATTTAAAAGAAGGGAGAAAATATAGGGTAACATTGTGCAAGCAACTGTCAATTATGACTAGTTAGAGTGAATTACACATACATTTTTAATGATGTTGCTAAAAATGTAAATGAATTGTAATATATATTTAAAAAACACGTTTTTCTAAATGTTTACACATATCTACGACACCGGCAAAAAAATACTGTATTCCATATGCCAGGCCAGTATTCGGCACTGTCAATTTGCTACTAAATAGTACCTGAAGGGAAGTGATCACGTGTTGTTGAGATAACTTGGAATTCTTACTTCCTACTTGGAAATAAAGTCTAAAATGTCGCTGGAAGAAATCCAACTTAAAAAAACCTAGACTTCAGTGAGACGCATTATTTGACATCAGATTAGATGAGATTAGCGCAGAGCTACCTTATGTGAAATATATAAATACAATCTCAAGTGTGTTTGTAGCACAAAATGAGTGGTAACATTAATGATACAGGCTATTTCTGAAATAGCTTTATAGTGCAATAGAGTAATTTTTTTTGTTTTGTTTTGTTTTGTTTTGTTTTTCGGCAGCTGTTAGCAAGTTAGCATTTCTATTATTTCTGTTTTAGCCATATTTGGCAAAATAACAAGAAATGTTAGGAAATTTGTACATTTCACATGGTGAAAGTTTGACTGTGATGCACAATTGACTAGAACGCAGTAAGACATTTCATTGCCGAGATTCCCATTGTGTCTGGAATTCAGCATAAGGAGGCGGCAAAATCACTTACATAGGAGAATTTTGCTTCCACAATCCAAAATAAATAATGCAATCCAAGCTCATCACCTGATAGATTCTCCCCTTCTGCTACATGTGCAATCTGTAAGCATTGAGTGCATGAAGTGTTCAACATTCCACACTTCTGTTTATAGGATTAATAAATGGATCATCCAATTTAAAACTTAACGTGCCCTTATTCTCTTTTTAAAATCGTCAGTGTGAATGCACTAGTTGTGCTATTTACACTACAAAATAGCATAGAATAGTGCTAAAGTATGTGATTTTGGACACCCCTAAAGACTTTTGTTTTCAGGTATTTACAGTGACACAACAATAGTGACACTTTCAAAAACCTCCCCTTTGAAACCCCGTTTTCAAATGTATCCATTTTCAGTCCTAAAAATAGCATTGTCGTGTAAATTAACAGGCAAAGCATCAAATGTTTCCCATTTTGGTCGTGTAAATGTTCTTAGTTAGCTTTTTTCCAACACTCCAACGTCAGTCAACTGAAAGATGCAAAAGTTGATAAAAATGTACAAATTACTCGACATTACTGCAAATATTGCAGACAAAGCTAAAAAGTGTGTGTTTTGGCATGAAACAATGGTGTTTCTTGTATAAATTGTGTCACGTCAGCGGCTAAAGTACAAAGTGGCTAACATAACAGCTATCAATCATGTTCAGATATTCCCTCTCATCAATGGAGTTCATTCAAAGGGCAGGGGAGCAGAAATGTACATTGGGTTTAGATGAATATTTACCCAAGGCAGGACCCCCTTACTGGTATTCACAAAGAATGCCTAAATACAACCAAGCATTGTGGATTCATTGTTTAAAAAAATTGCAACACTGTTGACACAATGCATTAATTGTGGTATTCAACCTACTATCTGTGATAATGAAATGTTGGACATCCTTGCACCCTTTGATCACTAACTAATAAGAAAGGTCCACTAACTTTTTGAGCGGGTCACAGTTTTAGTACAAATGTCATTGGTTACAGCGTGTAAAACAGGCTCCACAGCATGACACAGCATTGTTCTCTTTGTCTGCGAAAGATTTATGTGTGCTATAAGATCAACAGTCCCATTATAGAGCTGCTCTGCTTGTGTTATTTATAACTACCTGTCTGCATGTGTGAGTGTGAGTGTGAACATGCATGGGGACCTTTTAAAAACTACCTGGGGGTCACAGCAGCAGAATAGTCTAATTAAGCTTTTGGACAATTTATGACTATGAATTCATTGTTGTAAACATTTCCACCTAGAGCTGTTCTCTCACATGTAACACATGACTGCACAAACAAGCTAACAAGCTGTTTAACGTAGCACGATGCTACCTCATAGTCAGGATATTGTTAACGTTTCTGTCTGCTGTCCCACGAGTAAGTTTTATACACAAGACAAAGACATACTTTATGCAGTATACACACTTTTAAGTATCATGTGTGCAATGAACCTCAAACCTCAAGAGGGTTAATAAAGTTACCTTCAAACGTTTGAGCTAGCTGGCTAGGTAAATATTTGGTTAGCTAGTTGTAGGATTATGAAGTAAATAAAAGTGTTACTTTTGACAACAAATTTCGTTTTAGTTTTAATCTAAGTCTTTTGACTAAAATGCCATTAATTGTCATCTCTGCTAAAAAAATGTTTTCTCCCACACATTGACATTTTGGACGTTTAATCAGGATTGTGGTAAAAAAAATGCTAACCTTTTTTTGTTGTTGTTTTTAATTGTTTACAAAAATGTTGGTACAATTTCGTTAAGTTTCGTTAAGCTTTATTAAGTTTTACTCTAGTTTTTGTCAGTTGAAGAAATTGACTAAAAATTTGATGAAAATGATTCATCCCTGAAATTAAAACTGATAGCTAATTTAGCTAAACGTTCACTCCCTAAACATTTTCATTTTGTTATTTGTTTACAAATATGTCAGTACATTTTCTCATTTAAAACATAATTTTTTTTTTTGTTTGTTTTGTCTAGTTTCAGTCAGTGAAGAAATATCTTTAACAAATAAAATTGCGAAAAATAATTGTCCACAAAATTACATTGGTAGCTGAGCAAAGCACTTTGTAAGACCTTTACTTATTAGAATATGACGAAATACAGAATATAAATTTGAAGGTGCAGTATGTAAGTTTGACACACACTGGTTGAACTAGGTATTGCACACCTGGTTTAAAACAAATGCAAGCGCAGGTTGCCAGATTGACAACACCAACAGCAGTGTACCTGACTGTCGAGCCTTAAGGATAATTTAAACTGTGTTCTAAATAAAAGCAACAGCATGCGATAGAAGGAGTATTCTCCATATTAAAAAGAGTTTTTGTTCTAACCAACACCTGAAATGTATGTATTAGAAACGGTCTCTATTTCTTGCAACTGTCCAACAAAAACCTATGACAATGATCACCTCAGGTACACCTCATGTGCTTTATTCAGTGTTAAATGCTAATAATGTAAGTTTGAATGCCATTTTATGTGACATTTATTGCAATACAACTGAAGGCAGCAGCAGATAGTTTATCTCAGAACTTGAAAAAAAAAAAAATAGTTTAAAATTGAACTTCAGTGCAAGCCAACACATATCAGTGATCAGGCATGTACATTTAATAATGTTAAAGAGGTTTAAAATGTGGTAATTAGATCTGCTCACCTGTTTATGTTAGTAATATTTATATTATTTGCTAATTAATAATAATTTCGGTCGCATATGCATACTTTCTGAGTGCATTCATGACTGAATGAATAAAATAAGTGGTTTTCCACCAAGGCAACTCTGGGTGCTGAAATATAATTGGCTAAACTGGCAGTGGGTGGGTTATATGACCAAAACAAAGACAGCAGTCTGGCACGTACCACACATTTTCAAAGCAGAATATCTGACTTTAGCATTGTAAACTAATAATAATAAACTAATAAGTTCACTTAGCATGTTTCTTAAATATCTGCAAACATATTATGGTATTTTTATGCTTTAGAAGAGTCAAAAACGTACATACAGCACCTTTAAAATTACAAAAATTATCCATCAACAAAATTAACACTGGTAACTAACATCTACATTTTTCCAGACATGAAGCTGGCATGAAAGATCGAAATGATCATAAATGAAGACTGCTAAAATAATGTATCCTCATATCGCATTATGAATTGTAGTCTAACATGCAAAGACATGTACAATCAGCCTTGCATAGCTAAAATAGTTTCTGTTCACAATCTAGATTAGATTATGTTCTGAAAAGAAATTAATGAAATTTGAGATACTGCTTATCTGTCAAACATTTGATTATTAAATATCATTTGTAAATATAGCATACATATTGGAAGATTTTGATTATGTATGTGTGCGTGCTTAAATTTAGTTTCACTGCTAACTCATGCTAGCCTAAGCCTGTCGTACCTGCTGAGAAGGTGAGTTGAATTTGCTCCTCTATGATCTCCACAGCTACAAAGTCATGTTTCTCATTAAAGCGACCATTGTAGAGCAGAAGGGCGTTTCTCTCTCTCGTAGCAAACCTGGACAGAAAAAAAAACATGGATCAGAACAACCAGAACTACAGGTTTTATTGGGTGTCTACTCTACCACTCATAAATCTTCAACTCTAGCAAGGTAATTGCATTTCTTTCCGTTGCATTTCACAATTCACCAGCTGAACTACAAGAAGCTGAACTACAAGAAGCTAGCCTGAAAATGATTAAGGCAATTTAACAGTCAGAGTCTTCACTTGTTTGCATTCTACCTGCTATATGCCCTTATATGTAGTATTTTTTGTTTTTGTATTCTCTATTATATGGATTTAGTTGTATATTTTATATTCCTCTTGTAGTGTTTAGCGTAATTGCAATTCTCTTTATGTCTTTACATGTGGCAGTATTGATAATAATCTTGACTTGAAGACTTTGAAGAAACTTCCAGACCAGACAGACGAAATAACATCTACAGTATTAATCAAGGAAGGAAAAGAAAAGACGTAAACGTAAGGCTAGTGGTCTAGAAACAGGAAGTAGTTCCTCTGCTTGGCTATGGCATGAAGGGAAGAGGAGTCAGAGACCAGCTGCTGTACAGGAAGAAGATACAAATAAAGAAAAACACTGATATCGCTCTCTCAACACGTAGCCCTTCCTGTTTTTACGCAGCACGGGAGCCCAAATATTTCTCTAGTGACCCTGTCTCAACATTTGTTCCTCAACGCATCAGATAAAGGTTCATTTTTAAAACTTTAGTAATTAAAGACCCAGCATCTAACAGGCAAACCTAAATTATATATATATATATATATATATAATATATTTGGAGGAACGGATTTGAGATTTACATCAGGATTATCTATGTATGACCCAAAATGAGTAGAAGATCAGTCCAGTTCAGGCATGTCGCCCAGCCAGACAGAGCTCAAGGGCTCCTTATGCAACCTCTTCAACAAATTACACTTTTTACAGCGTGCAAAGCTTAGGGCAGACGTGTCAGCATAACGAGAAGGAAAACAGGGGCATTACTCTGAGGTCATACATACACACTACTTTCTTGTCAAACACAGACCAGCACTTACATGAAGGAGACGGTGAAGTGGAATCTCTGTCTTAGGCCTCGGAAGGTGATGAAGGACTGTCCGGGAAAGCTGCGGGTCGTCATCTCACAGAAGGGTTTCTCATACTCTCCTGAAGGGCAGTTGCAAGTGAAGCCGCCGACTAGCAGGTTGACACACTCGCCTCCATTTTTACACACCCCGGGAACACAACGACCAGAGCGGCTGTCTACTTCACAGTTCTCACCTGTAGGGGAGGATCAAGAGTTCAAATACATTTGTTGATTGAAAAAGAATACCAAACATTTCAAAAAACTGTATGTAGTTATAGAAGCTAATCAATATGTTCCAAATTACAGACAGAAGGGTTAAATTTGGTTATACTACGCAGCTGTTAAATGGTTGATTCTGATTGGCTGATTAACATTTTTAAGGTGTGCAATTATTTTAACATAAAACACAGCTGAATTAGGGGTAGGTGGTATGAGTAATTTTATTTCACATTAAATATATATTTCATATATTTTATTTCAACAGGTAGTTATCTTGCATAAATCAACAAGAAGTGTCATAATAAGTCTAAATGCTTCAGAAGTGAAAATGACTTTTCTTTTACACGGACCTTGTTCATTTCCCAGTACTGGGTTGCAACAGGAAGGACATCTGCTGCATAAAACATATGCCAGAGTAGTTGGCGATTCATTTCACTGTGGCGACCTTAGATAAATAAGGGACTGAGCGGGTACTCACACTAGGTAAAGTTGCCATTAACAACCGTGGCGAAGCACGATTGTCCCCCCTCCCCTCTCCCCCTATGGCCTTCACTCATACTGCATTTTGCCTTTCGAACCTGAGCACACTTACATCATCGATGATGTGACCGCTCTCGCTCAGCAGAGTGGAAATTGCTTTAGTTATATGGAGTAGGTTATTGGAGGATGCTTGTGTGTAAAATTTTTAAAAGAAAGGATTAATAGAGCAGACACTAAATTAAGATCTGTATAATTAGTGTAGATAGATAGATAGAGCAGCACTAAATTAGATCTGTATAATTAGGTAGATAGATAGATAGATAGATAGATAGATAGATAGATAGATAGATAGATAGATAGATAGATAGATAGATAGATAGATAGATAGATAGATAGATAGATAGATAGATACAGTGCTCAGCATATATAAATACACCCCTCACAAATCTTTTAAATTCATATTTTTAATAGGAAGCTATACAATATTATATTTGTGCATATAATAGATTAGTCAGTACTGAAGCCAAATCTGGAGCTTATCTAACAAAATAACTTCGGTCCAAAAACTAGTACGATACGCTAGTATTCAATACGCTGAATGATTTCAGCATAAAAAAATTGTTAAAAATGATTTGAGATGATTAAGAAATTTGTACTACACACAGGAGCTGTTTGAGGACAAAAACAGACAAATATCTAAAATGCAGCATCTGAATAACATCTTTAGTTGTGGCAACTATATGATTCCAGGCTGTTGAATTATTAAAAAAAACAATAACCATAGGATGTATTGCTTACATATATTTTGCAGGTCACTGACCTTGCAGGACTGGAATTCAAGAGCACTGCTATACTGGCTTTAAATCAAAGTTTGAGGGTTGATTTAGTCTCAGCTTTCCACACGGAAGCACTTGACAATCCAAAAGTTCCTCTATGGCACCACCAATTCCCTTACCGAAGATGGACGCACAACTCATGCAGTGTTATATATCAGCCATTATCCAGACAAGATCTGGACAAAGGGGTGTTTATATGTGGCGGGGGGACAGGATGGCAGTCCCCTTTGCCTGTAATGACCCCTGATTTCCTTGGGATAATCTTTCTCTTGGAGCGAAAGAGACAGATCTGTTTCCCTCTAATGTGAGAAAGCCAGAAAGGGATAGATGTTGAGAGGAAGACTGTCATCACTATCATAATGGATTCAAAATATCTGGACTTGAACTGTGACCTTCAAAGCACTGAAGGAGGTGATTAGAGAGGTAATTGGCCTTGTTAAAGAGGGGAGGTGGGCAGGAATGGCAGAGGAGCCTCCAAATTGGAAAATGATCAGATGTAGTCTTCACTTTGCAAGTCCTTCATGTTACATTCATATATTAAAGGAGCCATAGAAGATCTGGGAAAAAGTTATTTTTAGCCTTATAGCATTGAAAACGCATGGCCTTCACTACATCCAAACGGCCGCCCAATAATGCGCCTTCTAAAGTTATGAACATTGAATAAAATTATGTATAGCATATTTTTGGTTGTCAGTGTGTAATAATATTTCTTGCATTCAAGGATTTACACATGATAGTGTGCTTGGCTGTGCTGATGTCTATATGAATGTGTGCATATTTAGGTGTCTGAAGGTATTTCTCTATAGCAGAAGAGCACTGTTTTGTTATTCAACTAAGTAAATATCAGAAAAGGCAGACCTAATGGCCTATTTCAACTGAGTGGTACAGTACGGTACTGTATGAGTTGGTACGGGTCACCTTTATCAGGCTTGCATTTCCACTACTAAAAGGGTACCAGTGGTGATGATAATAGTTAAACATGCCAGTTTGTTTATGTTTTAGGTTGCTGAAAGAATCATTTGCTCCTTTGGTTTTCCAGGTTCTCCTTTTGTTTTTTCTGTTTGTCTGTTTCTGAAAGAATCAGATGTCAGAAGCACTTCAATAACCACGCACAAATTATTATTATCAGCTCAAGAAGTTTGTTATTTCAAATACAAATGCGCGGTGAGTGAAAAAGTGAAACCGCTTGCACTTTTAGATGGCCTTGTAAAACAAAACAGGACATGGCACATGCATTTTGTTCTTCTTGGCTTTGTGGCTGTTCATCAAGACTACGACAAGTTTTGTTTGAGTTTGGGTCGACTATGGCTCGTTATTAAATGTATATAGTATTACGATGTGATGTCTCGGCTGTGTATTTAAAAATGGCGCTTCCTTTGTTTTCATTCTCCTGCTTGTGCACGTGCTAGTGACGTATCTCTGTAAACCAATAGCAGTTAGCTATTTCTTTCAGAAAGAAGGTCAGGTTGATATTCTTTGCCTGCCATCCATGTCAATATATCTGTCTGTTCCAGGTCGGTACCCTGCATGTGACAGCACTAATGACATCTCTCATAGGGTGCACAGACATATGAATCTACATATGTTGACAGACAGTTTATCGAAAAGTTTGCCCCAAATATTTTGATTAGAATGTGAAGAGATTTTCAACCAGCTCAACAAAAAAAATGTTTTTGAAGACAATTGCATATTGCACCTTTAAGACACAAATGCTATATTTGACATATAACCAGTGAGAACTTGGCTTAATATTCAATATGTCACTCACAGGTGGACAAACACATCATTCTTCTTGTTTGTTCACCTGTGACAGGGACATCTTGACCGAAGGCAGTGACTCTAGTGGTTTTCCTATTTGTGGTTTACCCCAAATGACTGACAGTTTAACGCTTAGGTTCACCAGGGTAGCATACTTTAAGCTCCTGACAAAACACTTCTCCCTAACCACAAACCACTCTACCACAGACCAAAAACACAAATGCTGTGTGACACAAAACATTTCGCAAACTCACCTGTGAAGTCTTCTAGGCACTCGCAGGTGTACCCTCCTTCTCGACTGCGGCAGCGGCCATTGTTGCGGCAAGGCCCTGAGTAACACAGGTCAATCTCTGTCTCACAGTAGTCCCCAGTGAAGCCGGCCGGACAACGGCAGCGAAGACCATTAATGGGATGAATTGGTCTGAAGAGAACAGTATCCGAAGCTATGAAAGGTGGAGAGCTGTCGAACTTTAATACAGAGACGCATTTCATGTAGTTCTCGCAAGGTTCCCTTAGGCAGATGTTGTCATCGAATGGAAGGACGTTTTGACTGGAGATTTTCTGTAACATAGTACGGTTCAGGTAGATCTGCTCCTGAAGCTCTTCCGAAGGGAAGTAGCGATCCGGAACTCCTCCTGGGAGCAAGGCGGAGAAAGTGACGTTGAGGATGTTTCCACTGACATCCGTGTCGTTCTGGACATTGAAGATGAAAACTCCTTCGCGACTAGTTGAGAGGACTGCTGCTACACCTTCAACGAATAGAGAGAGCAGTGGGGATAGGAAGCGTTCCTGGGACATGTTCTCCAGACGGACTGTGATGCTGTTTGTTAGCATCTCGTCAGTGATGATGGTGACACGGAGAGTACAGAAGGCAGTGACTTGGTGGATACCATCTGAAAAACACAGAAACAACTCGGTGTTAACAACTCAGTTTACATTCCATGAAAACACAACCCTATTATTAAAGCACTAGAACTTCGGAATGTTTCAGGTAGCTTCTGAAAGATTCACACTTTTCACACGGAGAAAGACGGAAGGCTGTTTTGGGTTGGAGAAGAAAGCATGTTAACAGATAGGATTACTACACAGTTGCACCACAATTACACAGATCACCTGGTTTCTTGCTTCAGGACACACACTTGTCTTCTCTGTTGAAACTAATGGTATTAAAAACTCAGCAATGGAGACTTGACAACCGTAAAACACAGTAAATGCTTTCTGACACAAAAGTACAAAGAGGATTGAAATGCTTGTTATAGGATTGTGCATGACCTTGCATGACTACAGTGTTTCGCATGCTCATGTATACCATGCAGGTGCTTTCAAGATCCGACAGTTGCTGATTTTATTGAATTGCATGGCAACAGACAACAATTCCTTATGTTATACAGGACATACCTTATATACTGTAACCAAAAACTAAGGCATAGCTCACCTAAAAATGTTATTATAATGTGCTCATTCATTCATTCATTTATTCATTCATTCTACACCTAATTCTAAGTGATTTTATTTTGTGAAACACACACAAATACATATTTTAAAGAAAGTTTCAACTTTCAACTAAATGACAGCATTGCCTAAAGTACTGTATATGTTTAACATATGTGGGAACAAAAGAGGTGCAGAACTAATTGTACAAGATTAAATGAAAGCATGAAAACTAGAAAGACCAGGGGAACACCATGAAACTGTCAAACAAAACAGATACAATCAATCAAAAAAAGTGCAAGAAAACATACAAGCTCATTCATTCATTTATTTTTCCTAAGCTTGGTCCATTATTTACCGGGGGTCACTACAGCGGAATGAACCGCCAACTATTCCGGCATATGTTTAACACAGTGGATGCCCTTTCAGTCGCAACCTATTACTGGGAAAACATAGGAGCTATATAAACATAATGGAACAAAGCACTAAAGAGTTACCATGGTAACAAACAAGTAAAGGGGTGTGGTTAATTAATTATTGTGATAATAAAAAGGTAACTATATAGACTAACGAGGTAAAAAAGAGTCCAATAAATAAAATCAAATCCAAAGTACAGAAAGTGAACATGAAATATTTTTATACAACATAAAAAAAATTCCAAAACAGGAGACAGAAAAGGAGTTGTGACACTAGCCAGGTTTACATCCTAACATGAAGCAAATCTTTTCAAAATGTAAGCAAAACGCGCTAATTAGATGTGTTTTTATCAATCTGTTAGAGCAGCTGACTATAGTATTGGTAACCTAGTAACTAATAGTAAACAAGGCAAGCATAATGGAGTGATGGAGGTATAATGTGTGAGTTTCTTCTGCAAAAGTGTTTCCATCTCACGTTATTTGCATTAAGCCTTTTATTCACAATTCCAAATCCACATCAAGAAAGTGTTATCGTTTATAATTATGTGTGATACTTCAAAACATTAACACATGGTGATGGAAACCAAACTATGAATCCATTTAATTCAGTCCAGGTCCGATTAAAACAATATTAAATTACATCCATTTGAATCCTACATATTCCTACAGTATGTACAAGATGGATTTGGCAGGACGCTCCCACAAGTACTTCACTGACTGTTCTGTTTTGCTAAGAGAACAACTGCTGAACAGGTGGTATATCCAATTAATACCCCCGGCAAAACAAAGTGGCTAAGACCTTTCAAATATGAGGGTGTCATGTGTCTTCGCCGTTGAGTTATGTGTCTCTGAATTATATCACAGCCATAAATCACAAGACAAGAGAGTGTGGGACAGTCATCATCCCAGTAAATGGCTTACATTCCCAACTCAGTCTGGTATGAGGTGCACTGTGGTTGCGATAGGATGTCAAAAGCACATTGTGTTGACTTCAAATGTAGACAGAACCTGATACAATGTGTTCACCAAGCCATTTCTAATGTACATTCATTTTTCAGTGCTCGCTATTGGATTGCTTGTGAGTTCCATTTAATAGCTGACAAATTGAGTACATTTGAAGACAAGAAAGAATGAAAATCCTCACTGCCTTTTCTCTCAATCTTTCTTTTTATTATTTAAGTACACATTCACGAAAACTAAACACTCTCGCTGTTGGCAATGACTACATTTTATCAAGAGTGAATGATTCTGAAGAAAAGTGTGCTGGCACACAGCCTAACAAAACACATACATCATGGTCTGAGATGAACAATCAATCTAACGGATCGGTTCATTTTCTCAGGATTTATAAATATGATATTACATGCAGCATGATATTACTATCACTTTAAAATGTACAAATAAGTGGCCTTTTATTGATTGGATTTCATTCCACATTCAATCCCTTGTCAAAAAATTCTTAAGGATTCCAATAGGATTTTTTTATTGGATTCCAGTTAGAATTTCTATCATATTTTGGAACCATTCCTATAGGATTCCATTAGGAGTTTTCTTATAGGATTGTTTTTTTTTTTTAAATCCTAAAGTATTACATTTGCATTTATGTAAAGGAATCCAATTAGCATTTTTATCATATTTTGGAACCATTCCTAGGATTTCAATAGGATTTTTCTTATAGGTTTGTTTTATAGGACAAGACGTAAAAATCCTTTAGGATAATTTCTACAGTATTTTAATGGGATCCACTTTATGTCCTAACTAAGATATGCTTTTCTACTGTATCTATTAGCCTACTATACATACGTTTTGAATGTATTATGCAGTTTTCTAAAGCTTACCTTCATGTACTTAAGTGTACAGTATTAGTGCACAAGTTTCCAAGCAAACATGCCTAGGCCAAAAATATATACAATGCCACCAGACCAAACTGTGGGCTGGCCCACACAAAACAAAGTGGGGTAGTCCACACAAAGTGAAATTCCAATACAAAATTCTGAATGTCCATTAGAATTTTAGGAATCTATTAAGATCCTATAGGATCCTAAAGGACAAACTGAAATTCCAATTAGAAATTTCATTTTTGATAAGGGAATACATACGCATTCTTTTTATTATCATGCTGACTGTAGTGAACACAAATATACTGCTCTATCAATTATTTTATTAATTCTGTCAACTGCCGTCATGATTACTTCATTACATTAAGAACTAAATCACAGTCTCATTAATCAAGATAACACAAATAGGAATAGTTTATGAACTAACAGTACTGACTTCATGAAGCTGCACAACAAACCGATAACACTCATTTGCATAAACACTAAAACATTCGTTTCATTTGTTGATGTTTAACTTGAAGTTGTTAACTGTGTGATACGCCTCACACTATCTTATCACAAGCTCTGCATAAAAGTGACGGAAATCCCGACACATCCATGATTGACAGCGGTTTCTTCCTCTCGAACGTAACTCAAGCTAACTAATGTAATTACGAGGAGAACATGGGATAACAAACTCTGCCATTAGCGCTCCCTGTCATTATCCAAACGGTCAAAGAGCAAGTGAACTGACGCAAACAGGACGGAGAGGCAGTCTGGTGCGTGTATTAGCATGAAATGAGTTTTCCTCACTGGCAGAGGATGACAAAACAACTAATACACCAGACGAGACGAGCACAGTTGCTTATCCAGAATGTCATTTGTGGATAAATCGTTTAAAATCAATGACATTATGTTGTTGTCTAAAATTAGACGTACAAGTAAACAGAACAGCCTTTCATTACAGTGATGATGCACTCAGCAACAACACTACAAACTAGTCATTAAACAAGTGGCACTTGTAGGTGTCGAGGAGCCAATGTGAACCGGTTTCTGTGACAGTCTGCATTTTATGGCCCTCCCTCAAATTCAAATGTTTGAATCATAACAAAGGAAGCAAAGGACTGAGCCAATAACACTTGAGGAAGCCGTCCATGAGCCACTCCCATCTCTACAACTCAATGACCTGCTTTAGATAGGGTGAGTTAAAAAATCATGTGACCTTTTATTGTCTTCCTCTAATAAATAGACACACAGAGAGTACTGCTTAGGATCTCATAGTATGAAATCGCAATTCTTATTGTTATCATGTGCTTGTGCACCGACGTTAATGTGATTTTTTTATGTAACACAATGTGCAAACTGTTTAAATGGGAAGTCATCATGATTTTTCTGCTAATGTATCTGCAGAGATTTACAAACATTCACATATAAAACTTTTATCTAAAGTGATTCACACATTAGGAACACAACAAATGATTTGTCCATAAGGTTCCAAGATTGTTGAAATATTTATTTATGTCTGGAATATTAATTGTACATTTGGATTATAATTTTTTCTTACATTGTTCCTATACCTAAATTACAATAAATGAATTAAAATAAATAACAATGTGTAAATTCCATAAAATGTAATTGTATTATCAATGGTAATTGTTTTGTTTTAGTATAAATATTTATATATTTTTTCTTTGATTTGTACCACGGTTTAGGGCTGTGCGATTATAATCAAAATCGAATCGCAATCTTGATTTGAAACATTGCGATTACCTAATCGCAAGTGGCTGCGATATGAAATATATTATTTAACTTCCCCCACCCAGAGCAAATGCATGACTGCCGCCTATGTGTGACAGTCTTACTAGCCAATTAAGTGAGCACACTTTCGTTCTGCCCAATCAAAATTGCGCAACTAAACTATGCAGAATGCCCACAATAAAGAATAAAAAAAAAACTTGAAAGCGCGAATGACTGGGATGATGGCGTTAGCCGCTTCAGAAGCATTAATAGATTAATTAATATCAAAGAAAAACAGCACGTCGGTAATATGGGAATATGTTGGTTTCTAAGTCACAGACACCAAACAAACAAGCTTAAACAAGACACAAAACCAGGTAATTTGTAAGACCTGCTACAGAATTGTTGCCACAGCATGAGGAAATACAACAACCAGCACCTAAAAAAGCACCAAAGGCGTCTATATGATGAGCGTCTTGCTAAAAAGTCAACTAAAAGTATTGCCAGTGACAATCTAGTAGCAACCAAAGTACAATTTCAGAGTTGTTTGCTTAATATAAGTTGATATCTTTTTAGTTCCACTCACTGCATTTTAGCAGTAAGAAGCTACAAAAAATTATTGAGCTGAAGCTTGACTACAAAATTAAATCGCAAATCAAATCGAAATCGCAATATCTGTCCAAAAAAAAAAACGCGATTAGATATTTTCCCCTTATAGCACATCCCTACTGTGCTTTATTTTATTGTGTGATTGGTTGATTTAATTATATTGTATATTCTGCATATTCCTATGTAATGGCCTCAAAACTGCATAATTGTATAATAACATTTTTTTTTTTCAAATCCATATGTAGATATTCTGTTGAGCCTCTTTCATCTTGTTTTGTCATGCTATACATCATTTCGGGCTATTACAGAATGACCAAAAACACGAACACCTTATTTTGTGTGTGTTTTCCCATAACACAAATTCATATTGGTCAGTATGTGAAGAGTACATTTTATTTACTATCAAATATATTCAACCCAATGAGTGTTTACACATTAAAAGCAGCTTGATTTAATGTCTAACTCTGGAAGCAGTCAAACGTGGCTCAAGACTTTTACACCCTGTTTACACTTAAAGAGTTTACATGCAAAAACCTCTAAATGCCATCTGAAATTTTCCCCTAAAATGAGTATTTTTGTCAGTCTCCTGTGTGTATGTTCAGTAACATCACTTTTATGGCAAAGAATGAGTCTTTTTTTCCTGGTCTTTAAAGTAAATATTTCAACATAAACAAAGGAGGCTGAGAAAAACTTTCACTTTTGATGGAATTTTCAGACGGCACAGTTTTTGCATCTGAACTCTTCACTAGTATTTATCATCATTCTTAAACATATCTTAAAACCATTAGACTGAAATACTGCAGATAGCAATGAAACAGCAATTTCCAGAAAAGCAATAATGTTATTGGGTAAGCTGATAAATAATATGTAAGATCAGTCTAGATGCAGGTGTGAACAGGTGAAACACTCTCCATACGGGTTTCATTTAAACACCTGCATCTGTCACTTCATGCATTAACTGGACCTGTGCTCTGGGAAATGGAAATCTGCTAAACGCTGATCAAGTTTTTAGTTACTCATTAAGAAAACTTTATTATTCATGGTGTGTTGAAATTATTGTTTTTAATTGGCTGGATAGTGTGCAATAAAACTGTTAAAGGTCCGGTGAAATTAAAATAATGTTTTTTTTTGTTTGTTTTAGTATACATATGTTAGTTTTAAGAATATCTATAACTTAGCGTGCTACAAAACAGTGACAAAATTCATGTTTAGAAGATATAAAACTGATATAAACACCTAAAGCTTGAAGTTTGTCATTTCCTCCAAAATGGATTAACATTTTTTTTTTTTTCACGTAATCTCAAACTTCAGTTTCTTCAGCCTTCAATACACTGTATGATCTCAAGGACATCGATGTGTGCTTCACCAGGGAGTTGATCCCAACCAAATGTTGATCAACAAGTCAATATGCTCAACATTATTTGCAAAGAGGTAGCTAACACAGGTTACTATGAGCTATTAGATATGCCTGTGTCATTGACATGCACACACATGATCTCTTGTGTGTGTGTGTTGATTCTCTGTCTGTCTATGACTGATTCAAAGTGGGAACTAGGAGATCTAATAAGTCATCACTGATAAAAATTCAATAAAAGATCATGCGTGAAGAGCATTGTTAGTTTCAAATGGTCTATAAGTTTGCAAATAGCTACGGAATAAGTGGGATAATTATCATCTTGCCGCCATTTAATGATTTTAAATTCACCTCATGGAGGCAATCTCTGCTTTGCATCAGGGGGTTCTCCACACTTTCTATTCAATTCAATTGATCTTTACTTCTATAGCTTAACATAGCTGAAGTTCTTGCCTCCTCTACTGCCAAACTATTAAGCTTATTGGTTGGTTCTTGTCACATGTGCTTGCGCCATTCTAAAAAATTCAAGATGTTTTCAACTCTCTGGGGTGTAGGTGTACCTGCAAAACTCAAGTATGTTGCAATGTCACTCCCTATTTTTAAATAAGAACTAAAAAATGCACACTATACACACTACCTGACAAAAGTCTTATTGTCAATCCCAGTTGTAAGAGCAACAAATAACAACAAATAATAACTTCTAGTTGATCATTTAGAAAAGTGCCAGAGTAAGAAGGTCAAGGTGCACCAGGATTGGCTAGCCTAGTCACCAGACATGAACATTATTGAGCATGTCTGCAATAAGATGAAACAGAAGGCATTGAAGATGAATCAAGATGAAAGTTATTTGAGTCATTGCAGAGATGTATGGACACAGTCGTCCAAACTCATGGGAGTCATGCACAATATTAATTCTTTTTCCCCTGCACCATGACTTTATATTCAATACTGTACATTATTTCTGTTAAGTGACAAGACTTTTGTCTAAGCAAAGTCAGACCTGATTGTACTAAATAAATAATTAAATATCAAGGCATGATCATATTTTATTTTGGTAAAATAAGCGTGATCTAGAGGTCTTTCAGATAAACCACTTCTGATACCAAATGCACAACTAGAAGTCAAGTTATTATTTGTTGTTCCTAAAACTTGAATAGGTGACAAGATTTTTGTCAGGTAGTGTAAATGACCACTAAACTCTGAACCTTAAGCTGTTGCACCGCTGGAATAACTCTGTTTTACGAGTTATTAACCATAATGAATTTAAGTGTGGTTAATAGTGATAACATTCGGTCTCCAGCGCTGGAGTGGAACAAGGGCATAGATGCAGAGAGAGCGGATCAAATAAACAAATACATAAGTAACAAGGTATCAACAAGATTTCACAAGAAAATAGTTCCGTTAAAAGTAAGCTAAGTGATTTTTGAAAAAAGCTTTTTGACCGATAAGCCAATCAACAGCGAGTGGCATGTCTAGTAACAATAGCAATGATATCAAAAAAAGGTACTGTTAGGTTATAGGTGTGTCTATTTTGATACTTTCAAATAACAACATTGTTTGGCATAAACAGATCAGCACACCTTTAAACGAACATCTAAGAAGCCTATCTAGTGTATGTTTCCTGCAGAGACGCAGAGTTGAGACTAGCTGTTGTTAGGCGTAATAGAAGTCAAAGGGTATAAAACAGCAATGCGTTTTTTTATGTTGGTACTTTGCACAGCACCGAATGTGTTTTAAATAAAAACACACCTCAGTGTCACTCATTAACTCAAAGAACGAGACTGAGAGAGGGGATAAAACATGCTTGGCCTTCTGTAATCTTCTTTGTCAAGAAAAATTAATCTGTTTTTTGCGATAAGGACTTTACTTGTCATTGCCGAGTTTTTGTTGACAAAGGGTTAGATATATGAGGTCTCTTTATGCAAGGTTTTGACAGCCATGCTCAGACATGTTTGTGGTTGTTGTGTTTGGGTGGTTCCTTCTAACTCACATTCGCTCTCACACACACATACACACATACAAACAAAACCTCCAATTTCACACCTTAGCCCATCTCTGAACCCCTCTGGCTCTCACTGCAGGGAATACGAGGGTGAGACATTGTCAGATGTGCCCTGTGTTTCCGTCGGCCAGATGGGACCAGGCTTTTAATGAATGGGTAGAATGAGATTACAACTCGTTGACATCATCATCACCACCTACTCTAGCTTCAAAACCGACAGATGGAAGAAAGGGGAGGACGAGCGTTTATTCAGTAATGCGCAGAGTCATGGTGAGGCTATTGATTGGTGGTGGAGGTGCATCTGGAAATATTCCTTTTAAACGTTTGCAGGCAAC